>NW_026866619.1:0-233267 GCF_026571515.1 Ruditapes philippinarum
AAAAGAATGTTTCTTTCAAAACAAACATTGTGTAGCTTACAGCAAGACACTGACAATTTTTGCAGACTTCTCTGGGTGAAGGGCAGACAACCTCGCTGTTTTGTGTCAACACCTGAAAAAAAAGTATGAAACATTATCAATTGTAAAAAATGAGTTGGACTGATCTTAATGAATGAATGTTTCAGAAGATCACTGATAAATTATCAATTTATAATTCCTTTACGTTCTAAGTTATCTTATTCATAATATACTGTGGTACAGATTTTGAAGGGTTACAATTTTTATGGTCCCTATAAGAACAGTAGCATGTATGTACAGATGTACATATGTATAACACAAGTTGTTAAGTCATATGAAAGGTGTAAACAAATTATAATACAGCAAATAACATTTATTTTACTGAAACTGAAAATTACTTTATAAAAATTACAGAAGTCTTTATATGATTTGTATCAAATCATCCGATGGAAAGCAACTTTACAGACATGCAGTATTAAGAGATTAATACACGGCAGAGTAGGGCTGGAAGGTGATAATCGGCCCGCAAAATGAATAATGGCCCGAAGGCTTCAGCCCGAGAGCATTTTTTATTTCAGGGCCGATTATCACCTTCTGGCACAACTATGACGTGTATTAATGTATTTAATACACTTGGTAGATCTAATAGTAGCATTTTTATTAAACAAATATTTCCTGTCTGTACTTCTACTGTACAGTTACATCTACAGAGTTGTTTACTCTTTATGTGTACAAAGTACACTAGAATCTAAATGCAAACTTGTAGATCGATTTGTTTTCGGAATGAATTTGTCGTAGATATTATTTATTTAAATTTCAATAGTTAAAAGACTGTGTTTGTACGAAATACGCTTAAGCTCTCATAATAAAATCAAGCGATTGGTGTTAAAATACACAGTAGCTCTGTTTAAATGTCGCACGCGACGCTCTGTGTCTCCGAAACCAGACAGTCTGTAATCTTGTGGTTTCCCAGACAATTAAAACATATCCTTTTTTCCTTCACTATATTCATTCTCTGTTCACGATTTTTAAATTTTACACAGTCTATACAAGAGTGCTCTCCCTCACAAAACACGCATGTCGTAAATTGCCTGGTATAGATGTGTTTTTTCTTTCCGGCTTACTGGAATCAGATTTTGTTAAAAAAGTTGCTATAGGAATGAAGTTTTGAGGGGTATTCAGCAAATTTCCAGCGTCTTAAATATTGATTTAATTCAGTATACATTTCATCAATTCACGCAAAGACCACGACTGTATCTCGTGCGCCCGTGTAATGTTTGTTCAGACCTCTGGCGGTAGTTTTTGAAGGATAACTGGTGTAAGTAGTGAACCGTATGTAGTCTCATTCTGATTTAGTGAAGCTAATGCTCTGATATATGTCTCTGTTGTATCATAGAATTTTCTAACACTTTGTAGAGTGTACATGGGTGCTGGAACTTCAAGTAATGATTTCATGTAAGTTTGTATAATTCTGTCTTTTTGACCATATCTCTCATGTAATAATCATATAGCCTGTTCACAATTAACATTCGTTAAGGCAAATCCAGCTATTGTTTGCAAAGCCTCATTTTTAAGACACCACTTCAAGTAATTGAATTTCTGTACTCCGCTAAGTGAACGATTCATGTGTATAGCAGACTCGTAAGAATCCCAGAATGAACACCAGTCAAGGACATTTCCGTCGAACTTCGGCCAATCTAACTTTGGTAATTTGTGATATACTGAGCTTTGAGATAAGGAAGGTAAGAAATGCATCTGGGAAGTATTCGCACAAATCTCGGCTGTTTCGCTGGATACGGACGCTTGAAAGGCTGAGTGTTAGGGTTTAGAACTGGGGAATTGTAGTTCAAATTTGAATTTGATACCTTCCTAAAATCATGTATCTTCTGTATCTTGGTCTTTAACATTTATATATACTCATCATGCTCAAGAATTTCTATTTCTATTTGTTCTTCCTCTTCGTCTTAAAAAGAATCAAGGATCTTTTCGTGAATCTCCGTGATCGTTTGCTGTTTCTGTTTGAGGGAATCAATGATCGTCACAAGTTCCTCGTGATCGGCTGCTTCACGCTAAATTGCCTCGAATTTGTTCAGGAGTCTTGTAACTGCGCCTTTGTGACCCTTTTGTATAGAACGTAATTTTGTTGCCATGGTGTTATCCGGTTCGCGGGACCAAATGTTGTGTAAACACTAAATAATCAAAAGATTGCAATGGTTCTTCAATAACGTTGTTTAAATAATTGTTTACCGAAGTCAACTTATATAATGACGTCAATACAATAACGTATAAAATGGCGCGTCACGCTAAACGTGACGCTAATATTGGCGCAATAACTCTGCACATGCATATGTACATATCATAATTATTATTATTACAGTTTGACCATGTGTGTATCATAAACAAGACTTGTAAACAAATAATACAGTACCTTCGTGGTGACTCAAATATTCTTTAGTCAGTTTATACATGTCATAAATAGATTTCAATGCTAACTGGTTTTTAGCTGTCACATGTCCGCTTTCGCTGATATAATTTACTACCGGAAAAACATGACCTTTCTTTACGCCGTAGAATTCGGCAATGTCTGAAACAGCTTCATTTGCTTTCCTGCATCTAAATAGATGATCAACATTTTTGGAAATGTGTGTACAGCGAATATCAAGTTTTGTTGCAATGACAACCATGGGTAAACCTTAAATATAAACGAAACAAAAAAACAAACAAAAAAAAAACAAAAAAAAAAAACAATAAACAATACAATGACAATGAAATGAAATAAGTTTAATTTTCAAAACATATCTGATTACTTTAAACAAACCAATAATATACACATCTAGTATATGAAAATATACACAAGTAGCAACAATACACTCATTTAAACAAATTATGAAAAGCATATTATTTAGTAGTACATAATATTTTCTGTTTCAATTATTTCAGACGTTTATATCATCTTTAGTGTTACCTTTGGTTGTAATCGTCTTTTTAATGTCTTCAATATATTCTAAAAGTTCTGGTGTGTAACTGTCAAAGCAGGATTTCGCTTCCACTATACATACTAAATGAATCTTTTCATTTAAAGACGGATCTTTTACTTCATCTATAACATTACTTCCTACCTCATCAGGGAACTAGACAAATTAAGATAATAATAAAATGATATATTGTGATGCATTTGATATTAATGATATCACTTAATCATGAAATGAATATTCTAGATAAGAAGCTTTGAGCATTTGGGCAACAACAAAAGTTAAATAGTTCAACGTTTAAATGATACGTCGTACTATGATACCGATAAGTTGTCTCATTTGAAAACAAAACTTAGTTATGCATTGTTAATTACAATTCAAAATAACTTTTATCGCAGTATATGGTACTAAGTTTTGACACCATCTACTATAATTAGTTATATGATCTTTTTTTCAATAACGTCATTTGAATTATGTTGTAATTGTAATTATTACATTTTTTTAATATAATACGAAATATATAATTTAAGATCTGCAACTATATCGATTCAAATATATCTGATATATTTATGTATATACTTGATAATTTTGAGGCAATCTTCCATCTAACAGAAGTTCAAGTTCTTTTCCATATCCCCTTCCTTCCTCAAATCCTCGAATGTCGTAAATGCATAAATTCAGTTTTTTAGCTCACCTGACCACGAAGTGGTCATGGTGAGGTATAGTGATGGGGCTATGTCCGGCGTCCGTCGTCGTGCGTCGTGCGTCGTTCGTCGTCAACAATTTGGTTGTTAACAGTCTAGCAGTCACAGTTTTGATCGGATCATCATCAAGCTTTGTCAGAATGTTTGTCTCAATGAAATGGCCGCCGCCACGAGAAAAGGGGCACTCGGGCAATTTTTATCGATTTTTAGTTTTATGGCTAATATTTTAGGACATGCATTATTGTGCACGATGCACTTTATTTCACATTGATATTGCAAATACTTTTTGAGATATAGAGGTTTAAAAGAGGACATTAATGCAACGTCAACGACAGATTTACGTAACGTCATAATAATTATGACGACGTCAAATGTAGTTTAGCAGATAACAAATGAGGTCAAGTGTTTCAAAAGTTTTAATTTTGCACTTACTAGAATAATACTAAAATATATAAAAGTAAGATATTAAAATATAATTTAAAAACTATTTTTATAACACTATTTTCAAAATTATCGTATTCTTGAATTAAACATGTTTAAAACAATTAC
This sequence comes from Ruditapes philippinarum, assembly GCF_026571515.1. Classification (NCBI taxonomy): domain Eukaryota; kingdom Metazoa; phylum Mollusca; class Bivalvia; order Venerida; family Veneridae; genus Ruditapes; species Ruditapes philippinarum. The sequence goes on from NW_026866619.1 coordinate 4,244, forward strand.
ATGTTATAATTATAAGACTTGGCCCTAATAATGTTAAAAGCAAACTTTAATTATAAAAAAATGGTAACAACTGAAACTTGAAAACAATAACAAAAATTCATCAGTCAGTCTGTATGCATGCAGCAGTGAATCACTCTTCAGTGTATGGCGGGCACGTGGCATCTTGGTATGCAGGACGCACATATTTTCTAACGTTACGGTAAAATATTTCGCGCCGTGGTACAACTTAATCCTGCGGGCTGTATGACCTCGAAAGGAAGTTGTTGTTAGAACTTCAGTATTACGTCTTATCAGCGGAACTTTAATTCTCCTCGCTATCTGTTTCTTTCCTTTACAAACACAGCCGACTTGTCTGCAGCAGAAAATCTGAAGCAGTGATATTTCTGTATGCCTTTCACTTTGTAGGAAATATCGCGTCAAATACGACTTCCAGTCATACCTGTGTTAAAATAATGTTATTTTTATTAAATGCAGTTAATAATGTATATAACGTATATTCTTTATTGAAAAATATACCATCTTTGTGAAAAAAGATTTTAGGCATTGCATTTCTTTTCTTCTGTTGCATTTAAAACAAATAACGTTTTTGTTTGTTGCTACTATGTATGTGTATTGCTAGCGATCGGCGTGGCTGTGATAGTGATCATCATTATTATACATGCTTGTTATAATGTTTAAGCCTACATTATATTATTAACTAGTTATCGAAAATCTGTTTAAACTCTGTAGAAAATTAATTACCATTTCCATGTTTGATCAGTTGTTTTCATTTCGATATAAAACAGGGAAATTGTTCCTGCCGATTTATCCACAATGTCTGCAAATTGACTCATACTCTCACAATCAGACCTCTTGAATAGTTTTTTAATTCGCCCGAAGCCACCATCGACAAGACACCTTAGATAAAAATAAAGTACAAGAATTAAAGAATGACAGTACAAACAAATTAGTTATCACATAAACATAAAAACACTGTAGTAGTAAAATCCACTTCGTTGCATATTTTTGAGTAGGCTGTTACTTAACTATGTGTTAACTTATATCTGAAAAAAATATGAGGATTTTATTTAATTTTGTGACGAAACATAAAGATTTTTATTACTTTAGTAACATAACCAACGCTTACGAATATGCCGCAACGATGCTATGTATAAATATATCAAGGTACTTACTTTGTATGCCCGGGAATAGCCATATTCAATTGAATGTGTTCATGTAACCCTCTGTTTACTCTCCAACAAAGATACGCCAGTGTGTATCTATTCTTATTTTGACCTATTAACAAGAAAAAGGAACGGAAAAAACTTTATATTACTTGTTTTAGTATTATTAATCAATGAATATGCTGAATATTTTTATTCATAAGTTAATGTGAAAACAAGATTTACCTCCGCAATTATCTGCATGAAGATAAAGTCCTTTCTCGCCAAATCCGTAATTCTGTAAACAATGATGGAGCATGCTTAATACTGAATTCGGTCCCATGTGTCCCAGTTCCATCTAAACCTGTAAAGGTGACAATAATTTATATGAAATACAGTTTTATATCAATTAATAAAAATGGCAATAATATAGCGTAGTGTAAAACTCATTAATGCAATGATCATAATTATATTTCGGGAGGACGACAAATATGCCTGCACGTGCATAAAATAACCCACATTTACCCACATCCAATCACATATCCTATTCTGCCATGATATACGTTTCTAAGTAAATTTGGTTAATAGTTAACATACCTATAGACTGGTCTTCATCTATTAAGTAGTTGAACTGCTCACTTGTAGAGTCAATGCGGATACCTAACATATTTATTTTCCTGCCTGTTACAAAGTACATGCATGGGTCCCATCTGTCGACTGTGATGAGGGATTGTCACACTCTGACTGTAGTCAAAAGTGATATGAACCTGATAAATTGACCAAAATATTAATCAATAAAATACTAAGCATTTTTTTTTTTATATTATACATGTATGTTGACTATTCTAATGATGACTTTATTTACTCATATTCTGACTAATCTAAGTTTACCAATATGAATCACATATGCATTTTCCAAATTGTTAATTTAAAAACCATGCAGTTTTTTATGTTAAATCCATTTTTTTAATTATCAAATATAAAGACAGGAGCCTTCAGACTATAGCACTCTCAATATGTTTTTTGCACTAATAATTATAATATTGCACGTTTATAACGTCATTTTTCAACGGATAATCGTGACGTTAATATAATCTGTATGCACTGCTGCAATCGATTTATATATTTATTTCATTTTACTTCTAATAATAAAGAAAGTTTGCATTATTATAAGTTCGTAATAAAAAATTAATTCTTAATGAATGTAAACGGTAATTTGCAATTGCCTTACAGCTCGGTTATATATACAACAACCGTTTATATATGGTCATAAAACATGTAAAAGATCTTTAAAGCTTATACAATAACTGTCATATGCATACTTACTGAACTCTGTGGAAATTGGTGCAACGGGTATTGTCGGTCGGGTGAAACCTACCATCTCTTCTCTCGCTTGAATAACCGCTGTCATGTACGCCTGACGTTCTGTTTGAGCATCCTAAAACATTAAGGTAAAACATATATTGTGGTTTGTCCAAGATGTACATGTATATAAAATATCTATGATTTTTATGCCTACGGTATTACTTTACATGAGATGTAACAAAGGGAAAATAAAAAGCTACTTTGAAAAATACAAGATAACAATTAGCAATATAGAATACCTGCACATGCTCCCGGAGACAATTTGCTGCATCAAGTTTTGCTTGCTCCGTCACAGCATCCATAACACTATGTCGCAACTGCTCACACGTATGACACACGTCATCTTTTGGTGACATTATCTTTATGTGTGGAATGCAATTTTTCCATACATTTTTGAATGATGACATTCCGAGCTTCCGTACATCTGACTCCTCACATGCCTGACAATATTGACTGTGTAGAGAAGCTTTTGTAAGGTTCGACGGGAGAAGAATAGGGACTTCCCCGTCACGGCCCCTGGGTGCTGCTGGCATAGGTAAACCATTGATATCAGCATACCATAAAATCCAGTCTACACAAAACCGTATCTCATTGTAACCGAGGGCATGGTGTGGTTTTCTTCCACTGTTTCCGTGGGTACGTGGTATTGCGCCATTGGTAGTAAAGTGATCAAGTAGGTTTCGGAGAGCTTTTGATCCGATATCATTTACATACATGAATGCCTTCTTACAGATAGGTTTACCATGAAATGTGTATCTAAAACGAGTCCGTTTCCGGCGTTTCCCTTTAAGAGTTTCGTCAGTAGCAATTTGATGTACACTCCCAGTAATGAACATCTCTGCTTCATTTCTGTCAATCTCTCTCATAGAAAGTATGTGACTGTCAACACTAGCTTTGTCAAACTAGAGAAGGCAATCAACTTTATACGTACAAACATTACAGGCTCTGTTACATGATGCGTCATCAGTGTCTCTGTCTGAGTCTGATTTCCCTGGAATTTACAGTGTCATAATTTCTAATCACTTCTTCAATCCTTTCATTCACTACCTGTTCTGTGTCAGACTGTTCTTGGTCACTGTCACTGACTTCAAACTCCTGGCTCAGATCTTCAGGAATATCAACCTCTGTTGATGTTGGACTCTTCTCGGCAGGTACTCCAAATGATTCAAATAATCCATTTAATTCCTAAAATAATCGAAAAAAGTATTTGAAAGAACATTTAAAGATTAAATGTAAAAAAAATAAGACTGAACGAGGTTTTCGAACCTCGATCGACGCGCACGTAACGCACACGCTGTATCCACTGAGCCACGGACACATGTAATCATAGCGATCAATATTTATTATATAAAATAATTTTTGCTAAAAATAGCAAACAGAGGAGAGAATCACGTCGCTTAGCATTTATGTAAACACTGCTGTCAAAAGAAAAAAATCAATACAGCGCTAATAAAATTCAGTTTAAATTAACAAATATGACATAAACTGACAGAAATTGCAAAGTGTGACGTCATTTAAAATTAATGTACAGTTTTGCTGTGAATAATTCGTAGACCGGGATTAAAGCTGCAAACGATAGCGAACAGCAGACGTGTTTAAAATGTCAATAAATATGACGACTAGACACCAAATTTTTAAAAATAAATATAATATAATGTTTGTTTTTTACCTCAAATTCGTCCATTTCCTCAAACAATTCATTTACAGCCAATACTTTATAAATCTCGCGCACCGAAACTAGTATGGCGACGAAAAAATCGCTGTCATTAGCCGCTCTCCTTTTCCCGAAGTTTTTGACGTTACGTCATATACGCCCGAGTGCCCCTTTTCTCATGGCGGCGGTCAAATACAGATCGAGTTCGAAGATGGGTTATCTCGGGTCAAAATCTAGGTCACAGGAGCTAAAAATAGAAAAAACTTGTTAACACTCTAGAGGCTACAGTTTTCATCCAAATATTCTGGAAAATTGTCAGGAAGGTTGTTTTGATGATATCTAGGTCAAGTTCGAAGATATGTCATCTCCGGTCAAAAACTAGGTCACAGGAGCTAAAAATAGAAAAAGCTTGTTAACACTCTAACAATTGGGTTGTTAACAGTCTAGCAGTCACAGTTTTGATTGGATCATCATCAAACTTTGTCAGAATGTTTGTCTCAATGAAATACAGATCGAGTTCGAAGATGGGTTATCTCGGGTCAAAAACTAGGTCACAGGAGCTAAAAATAGAAAAAGCTTGTTAACACTCTAGAGGCTGCAGTTTTTATTCAAATATTCTGGAAATTTGTCAGGAAGGTTGTTTTGATGATTTCTAGGTCAAGTTCAAAGATGGGTCATCTCCGGTCAAAAACTAGGTCACAGGAGCTAAAAATAGAAAAAGCTTGTTAACACTCTAGTGGCTGCAGTTTTCATCCAAATATTCTGGAAATTTTGTCAGGAAGGTTGTTTTGATGATATCTAGGTCAAGTTCGAAGATTGCTCATGTCCGGTCAAAAAACTAGGTCACAGGAGCTAAAAATAGAAAAAAGCTTGTTAACACTCTAGTGGCTGCAGTTTTCATCCAAATATTCTGGAAATTTGTCAGGAAACTTTTTTTGATAATTTCTAGGTCAAGATCGAAGATGGGTCATCTTCGGTCAAAAACTAGGTCACAGGAGCTAAAAATAGAAAAAGCTTGTTAACACTCTAGAGGCTGCAGTTTTTATCCAAATATTCTTGAAATTTGTAAGGAAGGTTGTTTTGATGATATCTAGGTCAAGTTCGAAGATGGGTCATCTCTGGTCAAAAACTAGGTCACAGGAGCTAAAAATAGGAAAAGCTTGTTAACACTCTAGTGGCTGCAGTTTTCATCCAAACATTCTGGAAATTTGTCAGGAAGGTTGTTTTGATGATTTCTAGGTCAAGTTCGAAGATGGGTCATCTCAAGTCTCATGTCCAGTCAAAAACTAGGCCACAGGAGCTAAAAATAGAAAAGTCTTTTTAACACTCTAGTGGCTGCAGTTTTGATCCAAATTTCCTGGAAATTGGTCAGGAAGGTTGTTTTGATGATTTCTAGATCAAGTTTGAATATGGGGCGTGTCCGGTCAAAAATTAGGTCACATTGCCCAAATATGGAAAAATCTTCATAACACACTAGAGGTCACATGTTTGACGCAGTTGTCATCAAACTTGGCTATGATGCTTGTTTAAGACATTGCTTGGATGCGGTTTTGTCAGGTGAGCGATCCAGGGCCATCATGGCCCTCTTGTCTTTGTTTTCTGTTATGATGGACTATGGTTTTACCTTTAGGAAATATATTTAGAATACATTTTAATCAACAGTCTTTCAAACTCTTAGTTTACAAGTTTAATTTTCTGACTGAAAACAAATTTGTTAATGCTTGAATGTAGGTCTCTTTCAGTCTTTTTTCAGTCAACTGTGATATACTGCAGTTTTTTCCATCAACTGCCGATGCATATTCTTCTTTGTGATTATAATAGGAATTTTAAGATGGTAAGTATAATGAAGCTTAATGAAGCTTAATATGAAGCTTAATTTAGTTTAATAAATCATTATAATTCATGATCACAATGATAGTTCGTTGAATAACCACGAAGCACACAAAACTATGAATGACCAATATGACATACCCGGCGAGTGACAGCTATCGGACCATCTCTTGCCTGTGCAATGTTTTCAAGTTTTCCTGTAAACTCTGTTGATAATGTGTTGATGAAGCTAGATTTCCCAGCTCCGGTAGGTCCAACAAGAAGAATATTGTACTGTTTGATATTCAATCCATGAAGTGGCTTCATATCAATAAGATTTCCTTTAGTCGCGTCATATTTTTCTCCCTTGAAATTATAGATAAATTTATAACATTGTATGACAGAATTGATTTAGAAATTCAAGTTTAGTTTTTAAGTCCTTGTATCTGTACGATTATTTTTCGTTTGTCTGTATACATGCATTGTGTTAATTTTACTAGAGCAGCCTAATATTTGAGTTTTGTCTCGGACAAATGAAATCAAACAGATTGGACATTTGTACGAAAGCCAGGTAGGGACATTTCAACTTCATGAATTCCCGATTTCATCTTCATGAAGTTGAAATTATGAATTCGTGAAGTTGAAATCGTGAATTCGTGAAGTCGAAATCGTGAATTCACGAAATTGAATTCGTGAAGTTGAAAGCGTGAATTCATGAAGTTGAAATTATGAATTTGCTAAGTTGAAATCGTGAAAATCGTGAATTTATGACGTTGAAATCGGGAATTTATAAAGCTGAAATCGTGAATTCCGTATGTTGAAAATTTGAATTCAGGAAGTTTAAATTGTGAATTCATGAAGATGAAATCGAGAATTCATGAAGTTGAAATGGCCCTACCGGTCTTTCGTACATTTGCCATAAAGTGATGATAATGATTAAATTGTACACGAGCATAAATTAAGACAAAAGTGAAAGAAGCTATTTCAATACCAATAATTTAAAATATATGTTCTGTAATAGTTCAAAACAATGCTTAAATACAGTATTTAAGAAAAATCAACATAATTTTAAACTGCAGTTTTACAATTTTTAACGGATCAAATGAGCTTTGAATATTTCAACGATTGATAACAGATGCTGATATGTTATAATTTACTACCTCCAGTTTTTCAAACCAATTTTCAGGAAACTCGTCATCTATATAAAAGACGTAAAGCAACATTTAATTATTTTGAACACACATTTAAGGCTAACAATTGTTGATTTTTACCCACCCATCACCCCCTTACAGATATATATTTGTATTTCTTCAAGCTATACTACTTGCTTCATTCAAAAATTGAATTATTTAAGGAAAGTTAATCACATTAGGTTATAAAATAGTAATCCAAATTCAAGTGCTAAATAAAATAAAATTTGAATTTATTTACCAAAAAAATAAAAGCAATCAAAATCTAATAAAAAGGTTTTATGTCCTGGAACTAAATCAGATCTGGCAAAAACCTTTTACAGTAAAAATGAATTCAATTTCTAACCTATGACCTGATATACTTCCAATTTGCTGACTATCAATTTTCCAAAGTTAATGTCTTCTGATTTAATGCTGAAATCTTGATTTGTTGAATTAGAATAAGCATTGTTGATGTTTAACGAACCATTCAAATGCAAACACTGATCAGTGTACACAGATTCTGGCTTGGTATCTCGTTTGAAGACTTGCAAATCATAACCCCTTACCCAGGGTCCTCTCCCAAATGTTGGGCCGAATTTTGCACCACATGTAATTGCTATATCTTCCTTTTTTTCTTTATCGGAATGAAACGGCATTTTGCATTTGGGTAGTCGTACTTTGTAAAAAGAAACGCTTCTTCATCGTTTACCTTGCACGGTCTCTCTGGGGAAGTCCAATTTTAAGAAGTATAACCACCAAAAATTGAATTGAACTTTCCATATAAGATGGTGACTGTCTGTCCTTGACAATCACATTTTGTATGAAACTCGGATACATCTACTTTATCGGTGGCTATGTATAATGAGACACATCTCTTTTTCGAATGTTTTCTTCTGCTTATATATGCACAAATTTCTTCTAACAGGTTATCCGACTGACTCATTGTTATGCTACAATAAAAAGTACATCGAAGAACAAATGGTGCGTATAACAATTATCAAAATTAGATATTGCATAAAAATGCTGAAATGCTTGCATATATATTTATGTTTGATAATGACATTTCTGAAAACTAATATATAAAAACGTAGAAAACAACGACCAACAAGGCAGGACAGCATTCAATGAAAGCCACCCTAACACAACCGAGCAATCGGCCTCCGACAAGGAGCCCACAGAACACCAATAAAAACCTTGTGAGTGCAAACTACAGACAGGTAGTGGCAGCAATTATTAATAATGTAAAAATATGAGTCATAAAAAACTGACAAATATTGAATAGGACAATTATTGCAACCGTCAAAAAATGAATTAGAAAACATGAAGAACGGGGTTAATGTGGACCACGGTTAAAATTAAATAAACACATTAAGACTTTATGATATTTATCGAAGACGACACGAAGTCAAAAATCAAACATTAGCAGTATGACACACTAATGGTAAGAGGGATGTTTGAAAACGATGCAGAACCACAGTAACACCATAAATGATCAACGATTGAAGGTTTCAAATTTGCACAGACAACGGAAAGGTAGTAAACGTAATTGTGACAAATATATGGTGTAATAATTTATGCGATTAGAAATGTCACTTGTTTATCATTGTAAAGATAATCATGGTAGATAAAACTGGATAATAGTAAATGTCACAGTTATCTTTGAGCTTGCTCCATCTTTTTTACGCAGTGTCAATTCAAAATGTCATCTTCTCAACATTAAAGCAATACTATTTGAAAATTTAAATGCTTATTCGTTCTGAACATTTGACTGATTTATATCAGATTGTATGGTCATAACAACTAACAAGAATTTCTCTGGAGGCGATGGAATCTCCCCGAACAAAAGTGTATATCTCTACTTTAAATAGTTTTTTTAGCACGAGTGACAAAACCTCTCTTAATCCCCTACGTTAGGTTTATCACAGAACGTTAGAGGACCGCCCAGGATATATTTATATTTAATATGAATCGCACCATTCAGTAAAAGTTTGCATGACCAGAATTGTAAAAATAGCTTGAAATCAGTCTGGTAACATTTTTCTTGACACAAATGTTCACTTCTCCATCACCTGAAAGTGAAGTACCACCTAACATGTTTACGTAATGATAAGAAACACAGCAGTAAATAGGTAAAGGCTGTATAAGCAAAGTATAAATTTTAATTTTAAGCAGACAAGACCTTGACCTTAGAATCGTACAATCGCATTTTTTTCACATACAAAATACGTAAGACATTAGTGAATAAACAACATCTGTTTAAGAAAAGTGTAATAATATGTTTTAAGCATCTGTGACATTGACCTTTACCAAACTGACAATACTTAAAAGACCACCCGTGGTATGTTTCTACCAACATTGAAAGACATCGGTCAGAGGCTATAAATTATTTCCAAAAGATAAATACATATTATTAAATTAAATATAGGGAACTTTTGTATCATAGAGGGAGATAATTCTGAAAGAAAGTTATGTAGAGTTATTGTTCTTAAACACAAGTTTCTATAATTGTATAAATTTCATTCTATATCGTAGACAGTTTGACAGTTAGACTTAAGTTATACTCCGGTAACGCTTAATTAAAAATATAAGTATCATAAAATGAGATATCGATAGTTTTTAGCTATGTAGAATAAGTTCATGTGTACACTGCACTTCCTCATGCTAATTGATATCACTGTGTATCTTTGACATTGCACTTATTCAAAAGAATCAAATTATTTCAATAATGTGTCACTTAATTCTCCAGACAAGTACTGAAATAACAAATTAAGAGGCCTTTTTCTTTGACTTTCTAGTCTCTACAACTGAGTATGATTTCTTTGAGATATCACTGATAGTTTTCATGTTTGAACCCGAGTAAAAATGATAAGATAATTAATATTTTATGCAAGTAAGAATTATGGTTCTTTTACACAGCACTTCCTCTCAATGGTATCTACCACTGTGTTAACTTCAAGTACTTTTATATGTTTTATCATTGTGGAAATTTTCTATTAAATCACTGTCATATAAACATGGTGCTAATATGAAAATCTGTTTCCAATAGATTTGCTTCCTATGGAATTTTTGTGGCTTCTGACAAGAAGAAAAAAAGAAACCAAACAACCATTAAACTGAAATCAACCACTAAATATTTGCATTGATTCGTATTATAAAGCTTTCTATGGAGATTCATGTCCAAGTTAGTGAATGATGGGAAAAATTCAAACAAAAAATGACATTTGAAAAGAAGTTAAAGGGAAAAACAGAGAACCGGAATATGCTGTTAAAATTCGAAACGAACCTTTTCTTGGTTGCGAGAATTTATATGGAGATTCGGTGCCAATCAATGAATGTTTGGAAAAGTCAAGGCAAAAATAAAAATTAAAAGGACCAATAAGGGCCAAACTTTGTAAGAACAATGTTGCTTATAAAGACTCGATGGACCATATGAAGGGAATGCTGTGAAATAGAACTAAAATGAAAATTTCAAAACGTGTTAAGGTGACATCATTGAGTGGAAAATATTGAACCGGAATACACTTCTAATAGGTGCACCTATTATTTTCGCGCATCCTTTTAAAGATTCAATTTCAATCAGTAAAGTCCTGGGAAAATGAGCAAGCATTTAATGGGGTATAACTATATTTGAACTGGAGTATTCTGCCAAATTGTTATTACACTTTTACTGTAAAACTATTACAAACATTTAGATGAATTTTAGTTCAGCAGATATAAATGATGAAAAAAAATGTACGAACACAATTTTAAGGCTAAACTAAAAGCGGAAACTAAATTGCATATCGTAAAGGAGCATAAACATTACAAATAATAAAAAAATTGTAACTCGCAAATTTAAAATTTCTTATTTAACTTCGCACTTTTAAGAAAAACACAATTTGATCATTGAAATAAAAACCTTATAAATATGAAAATTGATTTTGTTTAACTGACGAATGTAAAAATAAAGTTAATATTCTATATCAAATTCTTAACTTTAAGCAGACTTTTCTTAACAGTATCCGTATATGTGCATTACAGTTAAACATGTAAATTAATTAGCTTCATTTCACATAAATGAGACGCGCTACATACCCCGCTGTTTTCTCATATCTTGTTACAGACTAAAGTACAGTTGTATAGATACTGCAAAATTAAAGTGTCTTTATTAAGTTTCTTTGGCGAAAGAATATTATATTAAACAATAGAGATAAACTTCAAAATATTACAGATCTTTGGATTCTTAAAGTCAGAAAATTGATCGTGAAAGGTTTTGGCTTGTGATTAACATATTTAGTAATGAATGTGGATAATCTTGTAACATTATAACTTTTAAGGTTGTTGGTGATTTGTGTTATACGAAAGCTTCTATTGATCGTTACTTTATTTCAGTTACATAACAAATTGCGTAGAATTTTGTACTAATTTTCCTCATATAAAACACTTCTGTGAATCACACAGATTGAAAAAAATAATACATAAGTTGTCTTTTGACTGATACCGTTCATACTAATTTACTTCGCGAGCAGTCCATATGCTCTAGCTATATGCAGATAAAATATCTATAGTATATCTATTTCGAAAGACAGATTGACTTAGCCTAACAAAGGTAAGTAACAAAATTTAATTCACTTTCAAAAAATAATTTAACGACTGAGTTATGTCCGGTATTGTGATAAGTAAGTCCAACAAATGCAAAACAATGGACAATTGTTTGATATTCTAAGCGTAATGAAAATGTTTTTAAAAAAAAAAAGTCATCGCGAAACAATAATTGAAGAGGCTGAAAAAGAAACCATTATAAGCATTTCAAGATGCAAAAGAATGTACAATAGGGCTTGAAGTAAGTAAAACTTATAATGCTTTAACAGCTTGGTTAAAAATCCCGATAATAATAACTGGAGAAACTTTTAACGCTATTTCTTTATCTTAAAAAATAAAAAAAACTAATTATTTCGCACTGCTTATAAACTAATAATATAGTTCAATTTAATACAGTTGTAATATGTATAAAACAGCTATGAAAACTTTGATATTAACGTCTGAAAATCATTCGTCTGTATGTGTTTCTTTTTCAACATATCATTTTGTATTTTAAAGTATGAGAAGTATATTTATTAAAGTTATATATAGTTACTTAATGTGAAAAATCGATTTTGTTTCTTAAATCATCATGATGAAACACTGGTTGAATGTGAAAAAGCAGGAAGTGTGTGGAATGACAAACGCATAGATAGCCTTATGTAAATTTAAAAAAATAATAGTAAATACAAATGAGGAAATATGTTAACAATATTTCGACGTTTCTGTCACATTAATTAATTAGGCTAATCAATGAAATAATTAGGTTAGAACATTATTGCAACAAAATTTATGTTGACATTGTAACGACAGCACGTACTGTAGTAAGTATTTTGAAAAAAAAACACCTAAAATATCCAACAAGCAATAAATGTGTAAATGCATTTTTAATAACGTTAGTTTTTAACACTTTATAATGGTCCATAAATTACATCCTACATGAACTTCTTCGAATAAGGTAGAGATTTATGACGTCACAAGTAAAACTATCACGGCGATGAATGGTGAATGGTGAAATGTGATTTACGTCTTTATCGCGGAATATTGAAAAATCAAATGCATTATCAGGTATGTAAACATTTCGCTGACATAATTATTATTTAATATCTGAAATCATAAACAAAATATATTTCTAAATTGTTTTCTAAAAACACCATGGTCTTTTTGTGATTTCAATTAACTGTACAGTACAGTAGATCTACAGGTACATTTTAGAGTAAACAAAATGAAATTAGTTATAAGTGACTTAAAAATAAATTTCATTTAACTGTTAAAACGTTATAGACACAACAGTGTTCACAATAATTATTCAAAGATATAAATAGCAGGGCCGGCAAAATCAAGTGTCCGTATTGCCCAGGTTGTCCTACTGCCTGTACGGACAAGTGAAGATTTTAAAGATATCATACGGACAATTTAAATCAAAGTGCTGAAGGCACTGCAGTTGGGACGTACTTGAAGGATAAAACTTACCATTTTTTTACTATTTCGGGGGCAGATAATTCAATGAGCGAAGGGTGGTGTTACCGGTTAATAAATATATAGTGCACACTTCAGTAAATTAATAGTATCCCTATTTCTCGTATTTTCGGGTTTTCCCATTAAAAACGGAAGGAATCCACGCTCGTGACTAACTCGGATATCCGGAAACGCATCAACTTTCTTGCGCTTAACAGTAAAATAAAGAAAATGAGACAGAAGCAGGTAAAACCGATAAAATATGTCATGATTTTGTTAAAATGTTTCAAAAAACAGTAACTATTTGCTATAGAAACCAATTTCACCATTTAAATTCTTACCGCAGCAACAGGAAACTAATCTGTAATGGTAGACGCTGTAAAATTACCATATCGAACACTACTATATGTAGAGTCAGTGATTTCTTCACTGTATTTTACAGCCGAATAAAGGCTGTTTCCCCTAGCCCAAAATTATCCTTCAAATGCTCATATTTTCCCCTAAAATGCCTCGTGTTCTTCCTTGACAGAATTATGACTTAACAGCATCTGACTTATATATCAGCTAGAAGACAGAAATCTGTCCCTATAGATACATTGCAGAGTCTGCTATGTACCATGCATGTTAAATTGCATTGAAATCAAAATTTTATATAAAATGTGTGGGTGAATAATATTTTCAGTTGTTGGAATTTGATTTCAGGTTTTCCCCTTTTCTGTTTTATCGAGCTATATTTTCCCCTTTCGAAAAAAGCCACAGGTTGTTTTAAAAATTGGAAAAAAATCACTGAGAGTTCTATTCCACTCTGTTAATGTTAGTGGTCCAAAACGCCAATTAAAAATCAATTAAAAACAATTTTCTGTCCTTTATCATTTTCTTTTGTTCTTTAAAGTATCAAAGTCAACATGCATTGAATTTATTATAACAACATCAAAACTTTATTTAGTTTTACTTTTTTTAGAATCATCCAAATCAAAATACTTCATAAGAGTCGTCAGTATGACCCCAAGAATATACTTGCTTATCAAGCTGTCAAAGAGAAGGGTTGGAAGGCAGCAAGGTCTTTTGGTGTACCAGCCCAAACTCTGAGAGAAAGGACTAGAGGTGCAATAGACACCTATTCCTGCAGAACAGGTCCTAAAACGACCCTGACCTATGAAGAAGAGGAAACTTTAGTGGTTCATGCTGAAGTTATGGCAGAATTAGGTTATGGTTTTTCAAGTCGTCAATTTCAGGTGATGGCTGGTGAGTAAATGAATAACCTTGGAAGAAGAACTGACACTAAACCACTAAGCAATAACTGGCTGTATGCTTTCCTTTCTCGATGGAAACATCGTTTAGCTTCCTTGCACCACGCAAGTTAGAGTCAACATGTGCTAAATCAACAACACCAGATGCAGTTGATAATTATTTCAAGAATTTAGAAGAGATAATGACCAAATATGATCTGCAGTCCAAAACCCATCTGATATATAACGTGGATGAGACTGGTATCCAGCCTGATAATAGACCACAAAATGTTATTGCTACGCCAGGAAGTAAACCTTAAGCTGTAACATCACCTAGGTCAACTACCACTACCTTAGTTGCAGTTGCAAATGCATAAGGTAATTCCATACCCCCATATTTCATCTTCAAAGGGAAGCGTTACAATGAAGACCTGCTTGAAGATGCAAGTCCTGGTAGTCGTGGTGTGGTTTCAGACTCTGGGTGGTCCAACTCAACTATATTTAAAAGATATCTGGAGGAACATTTTCTCCCACTTATTGGTGGAGGCGGAACCAAAGATGATCCCATCTTATTAATACTTGATGGTCATGCTTCTCATGTCCCACCATCTTTAATCGAATGGGCCAAGGAGAGTCATGTTATACTCTTTGTTTTGCCAGCCCATACATCACATGTTCTCCAACCTCTAGACGTGGCAGTATTTGGTCCTTTAAATCATTTTATTACCGGGAATGTGCTTCTTTTATGCAGAGGACCATGGGACAAACAATCTCAAGGTATGACATGGCACAGCTTTCTTGTAGAGCCTATTTGAAAGCAATGAGCCCATGTAATGTACAGTAAGCATTTAGGAAGACGGGTATCCTTCCTTTAAACAGAGAAATTGTATCTCAAGACAAGTTATTCCCTTGTGAAACATTTAGAGAAGAGAAACCTGTTGAAAAGGTATGTGCAATCAAATCTGGCAAAGAGGCTGTCCAAGAATTTTTACGCCTGAAAGCTGAGAACGTTAAATCACCTGAACCAGATGCCTAAAAGTGCCGTTGTCACAAACGCAAACTGTTTGTGAAATCAAAACCAGGAGGCAGAGCAATTACTGAAGACACTTACCTTGATGGTATGAATAAAATGAGGCTGATAAACAAGCTGAAAGAGAAAACATGGTTCCTAAAAAGGGCACACGTACTACACTTTCTAAAGCACTACCACAGTCAAGCCCACGCCCATCAACAAGTGGTGTAAATGTCCAACGAGATCCAGTTGTAGTAGATTTTGATTCTGAGGAGGAGATCGCAGATGTTGTTCCATGTTGTGTATGCGGAAAAACAACTCCACCAACCCTACGAAACAATCCAGACATTAAAATTGTTTTCTGGGCCCAGTGTGATAGTTGCAGTCATTGGGTGCATTTACGTTTCCGCACAGAAATTCGTGTTGTAAGACGTCACAGCAATTTCAAATGCATTCATTGTCAAATATAAGTTTTAATTCATCATCATCATCATCATCATCATCATCCTTGTTGTTATCAATATCATCATCATCATCCTTGTTGTTATCAATATCATCATCACCATCCTTGTTGTTATCAATATCAATATCATAATTATCATTCCTTTTACTACCATTATTATAATTGTTATTGTTATTATTATTTTATTATATTACCATCCTAATCATCATTAACATTACAACATCTTCACCACCACAATCAAAACATTAAAATTCATAAAATATTTTATCTTAATTAATTTGGCATATTTTTCTGATAATAATTATTATTTTTAAGTAAATTATTATTCAAATTTCATTGATTGATTGATTGATTGATTGAAGAAAATCTAAAGTAAAGCCATTCGAAACTTAAATTATTTCTTCAATTTGTTCCCAAATTATCAATTACTTGTGGCACAACAATTATGAACTGAAGTATAGAATGTAAATGACACATAGCGACCGCCATAGCAACCAATCAGAATCCCCGAGAATATGAGAAAGCGTCTGGCTAATCAAGAGGGTCAAGGTCAGTATTTGTAACATCAAAATTACTGTTCAACTTACAATTTCATTAGTTTTGTCGTATTAGATTTGATAAATATATATTTTTGCAGGACATATGCATCAATTTCCTTCAGATTTTTAAAAAATCTTTTGCAAATTATAATTAAATCCTTAACCCCCCGAGAATACGAGAAAACAGGATAGTTGATACAATTATTCTATGACATACATGTTCAAATATAATATTTAGGTTATATGTAAATGTACAGTAGGTCCATCACAAACTGTTATTGGCCTTTTTGAAAAGATCAACAAGTAAAACAAGAGCTGCCAGAGGAAACTGCTGGCTGGACTATTTCTAACACATGACATAATAAGGGAGACAAAACTATGAAAAAAAATCAATTATGATATCAATATATTCTGTATCAGTATCAAGGAAATAGAAAGAAATAAGAATCCCTAAAGAAAGCCCAACACGGCAAAGTTGAAAATGTTGCAGGCTCGGTTTGATTGAGCCTGTTAATTGACGGTACTGTCAAGTGCAAACTACCATCCACGCCCCCAAGCACCGGCTTAAGCAGAATTCAACATATAACATGAACTGGTAAAATTTAGAATTTTGAAACATCCGCAGATGTGTTTATATGGCGGTTACCATGGAACCTTCAATGTGACACGTTAGTGCCATTCCATGAAAAGCGGCATATGGTCCCCAAGTAAAAAATACATGTGCCCTAAACGAGAAAACAATGGGCGGAACAAAATAAAATGGAATTTTGAAAGGGCATCTGAGGTTATGAAGCCTGCATATAACAGATAAGACATCAAAAGTCAAATTTAAAAAGCAGGCCACATATCCTAAGGGTGATTCAACAGTAATCAAGTTAGGAATACTGGAACCACCCAACAAGAAAGATGCCGAATAGAAAGAACTAAAATACCACAAGCACAACAATAATGTCGTGCCGAACGATCTTTAAGGATCAGAAATATAACATCCCTGATTGAATATACGGGGCGACTTTCTACGGCCTCCACACGGCACAAACACTCAATGGTCAATATTTTTGCATCACATTATATATATGTGGCCATGTCATTAAAACTCAGGATGGCTTTTGTACACTGCACTTCTCATGTTAATATCTTTCACTGTGTGAAGTTTCAATCAAATTCCTTCAATATTTTAATCCTCTCTCTTTTTCTTCAATATTTTATTCCTCTCTCCGAACAAGTATCATGAAATAACAAGTACCAGGAAATAATATAAACGGAGATAATTAAAACAAGAGGGCCATGACGGCCCTGGATCGTTCCCCTGACCCATCAACCGCATACATTTAATGTCTTAGACAAGCATCCTGGCCAAGTTTGATGACAATTGAGTCAAAAATGTGACCTCGATCACGTGATCATGGCGGGTTTTGTTTGCTCGGCAAAAAATGTAAAATTCATGTAGTTTCCCTTGTGTTTTAAAGGAAAATGTTGTTTTGGATTACTCTATTTTGGACTATTTAATATGCTGACAGGTACGCTGGAGAGTTTGTAATATATACATCGTCAAATATTGATGTTAACTGGTTGATAAAACTTTCTTCATAGTTCCCGCCATATTGGTTTTTGTCAAACATTCAACGTATTTTTACCAATAGTTATAAACACAAAACATTATATAACTGTAACTGTAATTGTAACCTAACAATTGTAACCTAACTGTAAACATAACTGTGCATAACTGTGCGAAGTAACAAAATGATGTGAAAAGATTTTAGTTGAAAAGTGTGACGTAATACCGATCAAATAAACTATTTCACGTGACATTCTCGGATTCAACACCAAAGTAAAATATGCCAAAGAAACGTTACATGTCTTCACCTTTAGAAAATAGTGACAATAAACGGTCATCACCAGAAAATATGAACGAATTAATGTTAAAACATGAAGATTTGTCTAAAATATCTGATATTGTTAAATCCTCTTTAAAGGCTGAAATTTACGCAATAGTACAAGAAGCAGTAAAATCGTCCATTTCATCAATTGTAGATGGTTTTCTTAACGGCCTGGAAAACAAAATAATGTCATTAGAAAACGAAAATAGTCATCTCAAAAGTGAAAACGATAATCTTAAAAAAACCGTCAAGCAACTTGAGTTATCTGCTGATTCAGCTGAACAGTACAGCAGAAGAAATAATGTCCGATTTTCCGGATGTCCTGAAACAACCGATGAGAATACAGATCACATTGTTCTAGACATATGTAGACATCTTGGTGTCGACGTCAGTATCAATGATATTGACCGCACACATAGAACGGGAAAACGTAACAGTTCAGGTAAACCCAGACCTATAATTGTAAAATTAGTGTCTTACAGAACCCGTAAACAGATTCTGAAAGCTCGGTCTAGCCTAAAGTCCTACGGCCCTGGAGGTATTTTTATAAATGAAGATTTGACCAAACAACGCAGTTTCGCTTTCTTTACAGCCCGGAAACTAGCGAAAAGCAAGAAAATTGACAGTTGCTGGACTTTTGATGGTACAATCTTCATCAAAGATAATAATTTGACAGTTCACCGTGTTGTCCAAAGTGATGATTTACTACGATTCGAACAATAACTAACATTATGTGTATTGCCTCCTTGCTGTCCAATGCAGAATAATTATATGTTGTATTTTTCAAGGATAGACATTGAGATATTGATTTATTCACTACCACGTAAGAACATCGATATTTATACCTTGAATTGATCATTATGGATCTTTTTTTTTCAATATGTCATGTTCTTCACGTTAATGACTATATATCAATAAAGTAAGTCACTGATAACCGCTAGCTGACCTATTTAGCCTATCTAGCCAGTTCATTATGTTAATCGTAGCGTTCTATTATGTTTTCTTAACAAGTGACAAAAGTATTTTAATCTGCAAGAATGTCATGAAGTAAGTGATAATTAATTGAGAGTACGTTTATTAAGCAATTTTGCTTCTCAAATTAAATTGTTTGCTAACAAAATGCCGAATCGTATTTTGTAATTTTGTAATGTATTTTTTTATTTTTGAGTTGTTAATAAGGAGGATCGGACGTTATCGTCTGTTGTATGCTTAGGCTATATTTACACTTATACTTTTTATATGTTAAATAAAGTGTAAATTACTTTTACGTAATGGATAAACTATTGAAAAACTGTTATTACTTATTCTTTTTATCATTGATAAATACTATTGCGTTTGTGTCTGTTAAATTACAAATATTTCAGGTGATGAAAATTTAAGATATCCAAGGTTTTCATTCAGTTTAGATCATTATACTCTTATTCCACTTTGTGCATTCTTATGCAAAGAAATAATTAAATATTCGTTCTTAGAAAAATACACTTTTTATATTCATACTCTTTTCATTTGACAAGTTCAATTATAAATTGGTTTAATCTTACCGTAAATTGACTACAAATCTCATAACGTATTACTTAACTCAAGTGACTGCCTGAAATGCAATGTATTATTTTATACAATAAATTCAATTTTTAGTATTTATGTAATTTTAATCCTAACTTTTGTTAATCATGACCAGTTGCAGTTTTCAAGTTTTGTATAAGTTATGTTTACACTGAATCTTTTCTTAGTTATCTTAATCAACACTATGATAAAGATAGCAAAGGTTAAAAGATGTATTTGTATTAGTTTACATTGTTGCTTTTTTTCATACATGGTCTTGCAATTTTAATTTACATAGATGTGACTTCTTAAAGCAAACTACATTATTGATTGTGTGTGTGTGCGTGCGTGCGTGCGAGCGTGCGTGTGTGCGTGCCTGTGTGTGTGTGTGTGTTTGCATTTTAGTACTTGTTGACGATTATGTATAAGTAAATACTGTTGCTTTTTTACTCGAAAATGAGATAATGAAATTGGTAATTTTAAATTTCTAAATACCTTTCAAAGTCTAGTGTTAAGTTAAAGCTTCGTTGAAATTAATGTATGCTATCCAAGAACAACATTTCTTCCTTTAAATCATTCTTATCACATCATGCTTTCCTTTTTAGTATCTTTTTCTCTCTTTATCTCTTATTTATATATGCGGATATTTTTAAATTACTATTTTGTAGATTACTTTATGTCATTACCCGGGTGTGCACTTAAATATAGTTTTCCTCTAGTGTTGATTTTCTTTCTCCTTTTTCTCAGTCTTGTATCGGGAATAACGTAATGTTTACTGAAAACAAAAAACAACTATACACTAGAAAACTCCATCTTAAGATTGATTCAAAACAAGCAACTAGTATCCCCATTTGCATGGTATGCCATCCTCAAATTTGTACTTTTAATACTCTTGATCTCCTTCATCATACAATTTTATCTAGCAGTCAACATTATTCATGTTTGTTCTATCTGAATTATATAAAAGGACCCAAATTTATCATGTTTCCGGAACAGAACTGGGACTTCTCTATTCTTATATTGCGGTCAGGTGATGTTCATCGTAATCCTGGCCCAGCTTCTAGAAGTACGTCATCATCCTCTTTAACATCAAGCTTAAACGATTATATTGATCTTTCCAGAAATCTGTCTTTGGTTCATTACAATGTTCAAAGCTTACTCCCAAAACTTGATATACTTTATGCTGAATTAAATGACTTTGACATACTTGTTTTCTCTGAAACATGGCTAAATGTGAATACGCCTTCTTCAGATCTTATTCTTAGCTCTTATTCGCCACCAGAAAGAAAAGATCGAATCGATAATTACGGAGGAGTAATACTTTATGTAAAAGACAATATAAGTTATAAGAGACGACTTGATCTTGAGATAAGGGGTACTGAATCTATTTGGATTGAAATCACATTCTGTAATAAACATATTCTACTTGGTGCTTTTTACAGACCTCCAAATACCGATTCCGTTCATCATGATTTGATTGTTGATTCTATGCATCTCGCCATTGACACCCACATAGATAACATTTTAATATTAGGAGATTTCAACTTGAATACTCAAAACCCTCCCTCTGGTAGAAAAGTAAATGCATTATGCTCACAATTATCACTGTTTCAGGTAATAAACGCTCCAACACACTTCACGGAATCCTCCACATCAACAATTGACTTGATTTTCACAACTAACAAAAACCTTATACAGTCGAGTGGTGTTGGTGACCCTTTCCTTCAACAAGACTTAAGATATCATTGCCAAATGTATTGTTTGCTAAATCTTAAAAAACCTAAACGCTCTTCTCTATCGTCACGTTTGGATATTTGACAAAGGAAATTATACCATGCTTAGACAATTAGCCGCTGAATGCGACTGGGAAAATTTGAAAAATAATGATATAAACATTTATACTTCTAATGTTACAAATGAAATTATCAACATTTCTAAGAAATGTATACCAAATAGGAAAATACTGGTACGCGAAAATGACCCCCCTTGGCTTAAAAATGATCTTCGAGTTCTTATAAGGAAACGTAAAAGCTTCTATCGCATTGAAAAAGCATCAAATTTACCGCGTCACTGGGCAAAATTTCGTCTTCTTAGAAATCAAATCACTACACTTATTCGTGAGGCAAAGAAAACTCATTTTGACAATCTTAAACATAAGCTTAAAGAGGAAACATGTAATTCCAAGAGTTGGTGGACCTGTCTGAAAACCTTCATTAAACCTTCTGTCTCCTCTTCTATACCTCCACTCGTAAACGGAAATGATACTATTACAGATGAAACACAAAAGGCAAATTTTCTTAATGAATACTTTGTGGCTCAAACAGATATAAATACAAATGCAGCACCTATTCTTCCTGATTTATCTAATTCTAGTGTTTCAACATTATCCGACATTTTCATTAGTCCTGACGAAGTAAAATCTGTCTTAAAATCACTTCCCTTTAGAAAAGCATCAGGCCCAGACAAAATAAATAATAGAATCCTACGAGAACTCTCAACTGAACTCAGCGGCCCTCTTTGCTCTCTTTTCAACTACTCTCTCCAAATGTGTCAAGTTCCTGATGCTTGGAAAGAAGCAAACGTCTCTCCACTTTTTAAATCCGGTGATCCTTCTTTGGTAAATAACTACCGTCCTATTTCTCTTATTAGCACTATCAATAAAGTTTTTGAAAAGAATCATATTCAAACATACATTCAATTTCCTTCATTCTAATAATATTCTTACTCAATTACAATCAGGTTTTGTTCCTGGTGACTCTACAATAAATCAACTGACTTACATATACAATTTATTTGCTTAAGCCATTGATTCTGGAAAAGAAGTGAGAACAGTTTTCTGTGACATCAGCAAAGCCTTTGATCGTGTATGGCATAAGGGCCTTATCTATAAACTTAATAACATTGGAACTTCCGGTCGTCTTTTACTTTGGTTCACTTCCTATCTTGATAACAGAAAACAAAGAGTTGTTCTTAAAGGTTGTACATCTTCTGATAATTATATAAATGCTGGTGTCCCTCAAGGATCCATACTCGGGCCACTTCTCTTTTTAATATATATAAATGACATTGTTCTTGATATCAAAGCAAACATCAGACTTTTCGCTGATGATACTAGTCTATTCATTATTGTTGAAGATCCGCTATCAGCTTCAAATATTCTAAATACAGACTTGCAAACAATAGACAGGTGGTCAAAAAAATGGTTAGTCAAATTTAATCCTTCAAAATCTGAATCAATTTTAATATCCCGTAAAACAAGACAAGTAACTCATCCGTCCATTATTATGCAGGGTCAACCAATAAATGAAATAAATAATCATAAACATCTAGGTATAATTCTTTCAAATGATCTTCGATGGTCGGCACATCTTGATTACACTAAAACTAAAGCCTGGAAAAGAATAAATTAATGAAAAAACTTAAATTTACACTTGACCGGAAGTCTCTTGAGATCATCTACCTTTCATTTATTAGACCTATCCTTGAATACGGCGATGTCTTATTTGATAACTGTACCAAATTAGAAAAAACGGAACTAGAACTAATTCAACATGAAGCCGCAAGAATAGTGACAGGAACAACCAAACTCGTCTCTATTGACAATCTTATGTCTGAAATTGGCTGGGAAACTTTAGAAAAAAGGAGATACAATCACAAACTTATCCTATTTTACAAAATGAAAAATAATCTCACTCCAGACTATCTCTCTGATCTTGTCCCTTCTTCTGTTGGCTCCGAACATCGGTATCCCTTAAGGAATGCCCAAGACATACAGACCATTCGATCACGCACAGATTTTTACTATAAATCCTTTCTACCATCTGTAATAAGAGACTTCAACGCCCTTCCAGTTCAAACCCAGAATGCACCTACGCTTGCCGCTTTTAAGCGCAGTCTTAAAAGTGAAGTATCAAATATACCGAACTTCTTCTACTATGGTGAGCGAAGAGACCAACTAATGCATACCAGACTTCGAACGAATTGTAGCTCTCTTGCATCTGATTTATTTGATAAGAATATTGACGAGTCTCCATTGTGTGATTGTGGGATGGTTGAAAATTCCTATCATTTCTTCTTTATTTGTCCGAAATATGTACATCTACGTCCCAATCTACTAAACACTCTTTCCAACTTTTGCACTCCAACTTTGCATGTTATTCTTTATGGAGACCCTGCTTTACCTGCGGACTCCAACACTGCTATCCTCGCCGCTGTTCATAAATTTATAAGAGATACTAAAAGATTCTAATATGTAATATACTAGTTGTCATACAACATAGTGTTCACACAAGTTTTTTTTCCATAAATGATGTACCAAAACGACAAATGATATAGAAACATCCGCAAACTCCTCTTTTCTCCATCTTTCTCTTTATTATTTTCTTTCAATTACATATATGTATTTGTAATTATTTATTCTTTCTTCGTTATTTTCTTTATAGGGTTTAATTAAAATTATAATAAGCCATGTATTATGTAAATATATTGCTTTTGTTAAAGGAGAGGACTACTATGAGCTATTGTAGCTCCCGGTCCAATTCCTTTCTGCTTAAATTGTAAATTATTAACATGTATATATTATCTGAATAAAAATATGTTTAAACCAAAAATGTGACCTCTAGTGTGTTAAAAAGGTTTTCCATATTTGGGTAATGCGACCTTAATTTTGACTGGAGACGACCCATATTCAAACTTGACCTAGAAATCATCAAAAATACCTTTCTGACAAATTTCCTGAATATTTGGATCAAAACTGGAGCGATTACAGTGTTATTAAGATTTTTCTATTTTTAGCTTATGTGACCTAGTTTTTGACCGGAGATGACCCATCTTCAAACTTGACCGAGAAAACATCAAAACAACCTTCCTGACAAATTTCCAGGATATTTGTATCAAAACTGCAGCCACAAGAGTGTTAACAACCTTTTTCTATTTTTAGCTCCTGTGACCTAATTCTTTACCGGAGATAACCCATCTTCAAACTTGACCTAGAAATCATCAAAACAACCTTCTTGACAAATTTCCAGAATATTTGGATCAAAACTGCAGCCAGTAGAGTGTTAACAAGCTTTTTCTTATTTTAGCTCCTGTGACCTAGTTTTTGACCGGAGATGACCCATCTTCGAACTTGACCTAGAAATCATCAAAACAACCTTCCTGACAAAGTTCCAGAATATTTGGATCAAAACTGCAGCCAGTAGAGTGTAAATAAGCCTTTTCTTATTTTAGCTCCTGTGACCTAGTTTTTAACTGGAGATGATCCATCTTGGAACTTGACCTAGAAATGATCAAAACAACCTTCCCGTCAAATTTCCAGAATATTTGTATCAAAACTGCAGCCACTAGAGTGTTAACAAGCTTTTTCTATTTTTAGCTCCTGTGACCTAGTTTTCGACCGGATATGACCAATCTTCAAACTTGACCTAGAATTCATCAAAAAAGCCTTTCTGACAAATTTCCAGAATATTTGAATTAAAACTGCAGCCAGTAGTGTTAACAGCTTTATCTATTTTTAGCTCCTGTGACCTAGTTTTTGACCGGAGATAACCCATCTTGGAACTTGACCTGGAAATTATCCGAACAACCTTTCTGACAAACTTCCAGAATATTTGGATCAAAACTTTTGCCACTAGAGTGTTAACAAGCTTTTTCTATTTTTAGCTCCTGTGACCTAGTTTTTGACCGGAGATGACCCATCTTTGAACTTGATCTAAAAATCATCAAAACAACCTTCCTGACAAATTTCCAAAATATTTGGATCAAAACTGCAGCTACTAAATGTTTACAAGCTTTATCTATTTTTAGCTCATGTGACCTAGTTTTTGACCGGAGATAACACATCTTCAAACTTGACCTAGAAATCATTAAAACAACGTTCCTGACAAATTCCAGAATATTTGGATCAAAACTGCAGCCAGTAGAGTGTTATCAAGCTTTTTCTATTTTTAGCTCCTGTGACCTAGTTTTTGACCGGAGATGACCCATCTTCGAACTCGATCTGTATTTCATTGAGACAAACATTCTGACAAAGTTTGACAATGATCCAATCAAAACTGTGACTGCTAGACTGCTAACAACCCAATTGTTGACGACGAGTTTAGTTTGAGTGAGATAACATTGAAAAGCTATACTCCAGACAACCAGTTTTTTAAATTTTGATGTATTTATAAGAGATGACAAGAAAAGCATTGATGCAAAGCATCAAAGGGCGTCCAAGCAAGAAATGCAGCAGGTGAAGATGAACTAGTAGACATATGATGACAAGATATTCTAATAATCTTTTCAATGGTTAATTGGGTTTACCAAAATTGTATATCACTTATAAATGAACGAACGAAAGACATAGTTCATTATGAACTTTGATTGGCATGCTAGAGATTAGAATATTACTTGTTATTTCTTTATGATCGTGATTATTAATAGCAACGGATATATATGTATACAATCATTTATAATCCATATGTGTAACGCATGATCAACACCACACTTTGGTAATTGTCCTTTATTATGTTATCGCTTGTAGCGAAGACCCCCTCCTAAGGTATCTGTTCACACTTAGTAAAATATGACACTGGTTATATTACCATGTTGATCATGTTGAGCATAATGGTTTATTATACAATAATTGTAATATATATTTTAATAAAAAATACAGATTTTATAAATATTGTTTTCTTTTCTTTTTTTGTGTTTTATGTGCTATTTTAATACTGAGTTTTTTACGTTTACTACTAATCTAATTTGAAACTTTGAAAAATTCCTCGGCATCTTTACTAAACACGAATAACAAATTAAATACAATGTTTCAAAGTTGATATTGTCATATTAATAGCATAAAAATGTACCATTTTTCTCAATTATTTTACATATTTATTGTTTTATCTCATATAGATAAAATGAAACACGCTATTGTTGTTGTTTTTTCTATTTTTTTTTTCGAATTGTATGTTTATGTATAATATTATAAAAATCAATAAATTTGATATTTGATCTGTGTTTATTGATTATTGTAACCAAACTAAGTGACAAACATTAATTTTGGAAAAAAAGCTTATTTATCTGTAAGATATTTATTCTGTTCTGTAACGATATCAAACATTTACTCCAAAACCCGGAGAGACCGGACAATAAACGTTTGATACTATTCGCCGGTCACTAGTAAATTCCGGTCAAAATAGAACGGGAGAGACCGGGAATTACCGATGGGAGTACATCCCTCTATAAATAGATTTTCGTTTATGTCAGGCGGATGGACCCTCATTAAACATTAACTACATACAAACAACAGTCTATTTACCTTCTCAATTCCCCTCGGAGCGTGCACGTCGCTAAGAAGACACAGGGCATCGGCAGAAGATTAAAAGACTGGGGACGGCGAAAAAAGATCGGAACTTTTGCTGCGGACCAGCTGCCGATGTCCTGACTAATGCCGAGGGGAGTGGCCCTACAAAGTAGGCGCTTGAGTCGACGAGGACGGTGTGCTAGGGTGCGAGAGCACCTAGCACGGTTAGACGGCTTGAATACTCCGTGGAAATTGCATGGAGGTAAATTATCACCACTTTGTGCTTCAAAATGAACTCTTTAAGGGCATGACTGTTGACATGTCCGGGGTCCGTACTCGACAGCGAAAGCTGCATTTTGTGCCCGAAAGGGCGGATGCACCCTCATTAAGCACTAACTACATACATATATACATACATACATACATACATTCAGTCTATTTACAGCTTTCGGATACATGTACAACAATAACATACCATAATAACCAACTGTGCACTACAAAATGATAAATAAAAAACACCGAAGAGCGCGATTTATTGACGGAAAATGTTATTTCATTTGAAAATGTTAGTATTTCGAAATTCTCCAGTTCGCTATTCATTGTACATATCGCGACATTTCATTTTTAATTAATAATCAAGCACCCTCATACCGATCGGAATGATCGGCTTTTATTATGACCGACTAAAAGGCTCGAGAAGTTGCTGTCGCCCTTTCACAAAACCTGATTTCATTCCATAAGGGGCGCCGCGCTTCGGCACGGACGCAAATAATTGTAAAATTAAGCTAGGAAAAATATGGTTCTTTGAAACTACACTTCCTTTCACTTGAATGTTTTCGCTGTGTAAAATTTTAAAAAATTTCATCAGCATTTTTCAAGTATTTCTCTGAACAAGCATTAATAAGTACATGTATTATAAAGGGAGATAATTTAAAAACTAGGGAATGTAGTTATGGTTCTTTGACACTTTGACAAATTCGAGTCTGTACAACTGTATGTAGTTTCACTGATAGTTTGGAAGTAAAACTTCAAATAAGCAATTGTAACTTAAGGGAGATAAGTAAAACATTAAGCAAGGTAGAGTTATGTTTCTTGAACACATTTCACTTCCTCTTTAAAGTTTCTATCATTTTGTGAAGTTAACATAAATCTCTTCAATACATATTTAGTTATATTCATATTCCGGACAAGAGTGTGGAGGTTGGACGTCTTCCTAAGTTCACAATGTGGGTTTTTTCTTAAATAATTTAAAATCTCAAAAACACCATAAGAAAGATATTTTCCTCCCATGAGCAACCTTTTTCCCCACAAGAAAAAGTCTGTACGGAATGAACACAGATATTTATCCATAATATTACTTGAGTCCATACAGACAAATGGTTAAGGCAGCAACTGTATTCTCTCCCTTTTGGGAGCATAAATTATAATAACATGCTAAATCTCCATATGGTTCTATATCAGATACCAGTATGATGGACCTTACTTTGTACATTTTGAGTAAAATCAGGAAAGGGATCAGCCTTTAGTCCCCTCTTGGTGAAAACAGAAGGGGACTAATAACAACAATTTATTCTCATAGTTTCAATTCTCAGGTTTATTACTTTTCAATAAACCAGGCAAGCTAAGATACATGTATTAACTTATGAAGTATGCTAGCTCTGAATGTATGTCATAATGTTTGCTAAATATATAATTAATAACCAATATGAATGTTCCAAAGATTATCCCTTCAAACTTTAAAAACAGCCTGTCAATTAAGCAGATCCTGGCAAATGAGGCACATTAAGCTGAAAAAATGGTCAATCAAAGGGTAGGGAAATATATTTGAATCATTTGGTGAAGAAACAAAAGCAACAAAACTATATTGTAAATTTTGCAGTTCCTTGTTATGCCCTGTAGAATTGATTTGTACCACCTTAAAACGCTATACATGTACTATGATTTTTCATGTAAGTAATCATTTTCAGCAAAGGAACAAGACTGTCATAGGCAGTAATTTAATGCTATTGACAGAAATATTTAAAGTATGTTCTTAACTAACACTATAATACGGTGAGCATGCACTGACACTCTTTTATTTTAGGCTGTACTATATATGAACAAGCCTTGGACTATTTCAGTATGTAGATTTGAAATGCAAACTAAACCATTTCAGTTTCAAGCCTTTTCCCAGACATTTTTGGGAAAATTACGTATCACAGTTTGGAAAATTTTGCATCTTGATTGGGAAAAATATTCAGTACCAGCAGAGTATTTTGAATTATACAATGTTGTTAATCCAACAAATTGTATATTATAGAAAGCATAAAAATACATAAAAAAATTGACAATGAAATGTGTTTTTGAACATCACTGTATGGTACCATATTGGATTTGAATGGAATGAAGCAAAATTGTCAGCTTTAATAACAGGAATTTCGACTCGATTATGATTTTTTTCTAAAGCTTGGAAAAAAATAAGCATATTTGCTACTGGGAATGTGTCTGGTAATCTGGCCCATGGTGACACTGGTAAAAAGGCATATGTTTTCATGAATAACTTTTGGAGAACACTGTGAAATATACATCAAATATTATACAAGAACCTGTTTGTGATAATCTTCTTGTCTTTCTTTAATCTTATTCTGTTTCTAGCTACACTGTTCCAGTCTTTCCTAGTGATTATTGGAGTAAATGATCTTTTTATTTCCCTGAAAATATCAATTAAGAGATTTCATCTTCAAAATTATCTAATACTACTCTTAGTGTGTGTATATACAATGTATATATATATATATGTGTACACCATAATATGATTGTGCACAGCATGTAATGACATTAAAATTTGAAAATTTATGATAATAATATTTCTTCATATTACTCAACAATATAACCACTTAAATAGGAAATGTTCTTATCATTTTTTATGATATTACATGTATATTTGTAAATAGAATGTTAAAATGTGAATATCAGTATTATCAAAAATTGTTAAATGTCTAATTAAAACTGACTAAATTACTTCAACCACGTAGTGATTACAGGTATAAATCATTTTCAACAGCCTTGCTGTTGTGTTGACATTTTCGCCACATGGTTGTGTGTCTGCCTTGTAATCAAGGGGTATGGGGTTCAAATCCTTTTCAGTGGCTGAAGATTTTTCAGGTTAACAATGATCATGATGGTGGCAGTGATATTTCTTCAATTTTCGAAACAACCTGTGGCTTTCTGAAGGGGAAAATATAGCGTGATAAATCAGAAAAGGGGAAAATCCAATTCCAACTACTGAGAATGGACTTTACCCAAACATATAAAAACAAAATTCAATTTTAATTCAATTTACTATGCAGGTACTAGAAGAGGCTATCTATAGGGACAGCTTCTGTCTTCTGACTGATATAAGTCAACTGATGTTTAGCTGATGTTTAGTCATCATTCTGGTGAAGAATGTGCACAGGGGTTTATAGGGAAAATATTAGCATTTTTAGGGGAAAATATACCTATCTTGGGCTAGGGGAAACAGCCTTTATTCGACTGTAAAATACAGGGGAACAATCACTTGGTGGGGAGGTTACAATAAAAAATGACAATGATGTTCATTTGTCATTTGTGGGTATGAAGAATCAACTAGCGATCAATAAGAGTTTAGTCAGAAATAATAGGACAGTTCTTCTAGCTTGTCCTCTAAATATCTCAATTATACAAGACCTGCAGTATTTGCAGGGGCTAAACTAAACAGTTAAACAGCTGGTATTGAGCGTTAAATCACTTTTTTTTCAATCTTTGACCCTTTTTTCACCTTTCATCTTATTATAGGCTATTTCAGAGATTACCTACATCTCTGGCCTTTTCTTTTTCAATATTCACTTTGCAATTATAAACTATTAAGTTTTTTCGATAAAAAATGTCTTTTTCAAATATTTCTGGAATATCAAACAAAAAATGTGATGATAAAGTACGGCTGAGTAAGTTGAATATTACAAGCTGTCAATCGCTTATCTCCATTCATTGAATATTACTGTCTCCATTCATAGAATAACTCGAACTTTCAAATTATATCCGTTACATTTCTATTAGAGTAATTCAAGCTATATTGCACATGATTTTCAAAAAATAAATTTCTTATCTTCTCTTCTATTCGCAATAAATCAAAGTTTTCAGAAATACAGAGCACTATTTTTCACTCGCGTCGGTTATGCGTCGGTCATGGTCGGATGATCACCATGAATTCAACTTCCTTAGAAAATGTAGGAATACAATATAGCATATATAGTGGTGATGAAACGTCACTGCAGTGGGCGTTACCCTGTATAGTTGGAAATTTCGGGTTTGTAAGTACACTAGTTGGGACTACGTCCAAACTAAAATTACTTCACATAAAAACGGACAAATAAGTCAAAATCAGATTTTGCCGGTCCTGGGTAGTAGTTTTTCTATGGATTATGTTTGAAAAACAATTCTACGGAAGCAAATATGGGACAACAAATCATTTTTTGTGGTTGAAATGATCATATA
Organism: Ruditapes philippinarum; assembly: GCF_026571515.1. Taxonomy (NCBI): domain Eukaryota; kingdom Metazoa; phylum Mollusca; class Bivalvia; order Venerida; family Veneridae; genus Ruditapes; species Ruditapes philippinarum. The sequence continues at coordinate 35,845 of NW_026866619.1, forward strand.
TTTCTCGTAAACAATTTTCAATTGCATAAAAAACTCAAAAATATGTTTAAGCTTTCCTTCAAACAAGAACGTATGCTACTTAAAAAGGTTGGCATTCTTATTTGTTTCTTTCATTAAAGAAGATATACAGCAGCGAATTTGGAGTTTTGAGACATTTGAATGTTTGTTTTGATCGCATATTATCAAATTTTATGTTTATTTACTTATTTTGCTGTGTGACCATGTACTTGAATAAAATTCCAAAGAACTTGAATATTTTATCTTGTCAAATTTTAATGTGAATGATTTCTGTGAAAATATGGGTAATATATTTTTGTCTAAAAAATATATGGTAGCAAATCAAGTTTTTAATAGTACTATTATATTACTCTTTAAATTAGATTTTTTAATTTAGTCTGACAATAAACTAAATTAGATTAAATATCTTTTTTATAAACATGAAAGTTTAATGCCTTGGCAAAGTTGGAATCCATATTGTTTCGGATTAAACATTTCAGGTAAAAGGTTATTGTACGACTATGTGACATGAGTTGCAATGATTCCTAATCTACACTTAAACCAAGACAACATGTTTTTTTGAAAATGTTGGTATATTCAATGACTTTTTTAGAAGTGCACTAAAGCAAGAATGGATTTAAAAAAAGGTAAATCACTGTTTAATTTGTCATATCAGAATATCGATCTCTTTGCTTTGCAAATCGGAATGTCTTTTTTATTAAAAATAGTGATAGAATTTACAGATAAATTTCCAATTGTTCGTCTGAAAAATAAAGTTATCAGTGTAATATAATTAAGTTTCGGTTGTAAATAAATACTTAAAGTATTATATTTCTAGTAAAATAAAATAGAGAAAAACAGATACCGTAAAAGTGTCTAACACGACAAAATTGAAAATGTTGCAGGCTCGGTTGATTGGGCCTGTTCATGGACGGTACTGGAAAGTACAAGTTACGATCCACGCCCCTTAGCACCGGCTTAAGTAGAATTCAACATTTAACACGAAAATGGTGAAATTTGGAATTTAGAAACATCCGCAGATGTGCTCATACGGCGGTTATCATGGAACCTTCATTGAATCAATTTGACACAGTAGTGTCAATCCATGAAAAGCGACGTATGGTCCTCAAGTAAAAAAATGCGTGTGACCTAAACGAGTGGACAATGGGCGGAACTAAATAAAATAGAATTTTGAAAGGGGACCTGAGGTGTTTTGAAGCCTTCATATCACAGATAAGATGTCGGAAGACAAATTTTAAAAGCAGGCAACATATCCTAAGAGTGATTATACAGTAATCACGTAGAAGTACTGGAACCACCCAAGTTAAAAAGGGCCAAAAAGAGCTACAAGTAGAATTGAAATAATATACAAATCGAATGTATAATTATCTTTATTGTTTCTTAGTTCAGATCACGCAATGAATTTAAATCTATCGTTTAAACAACGATGTGTGTTATAATTTGATAATAACAGTACTGTCATTGTTTTACTTTAAAATATATTATGACATATTATGTTATTTACTTATTCTTTTTTGTTAAGATATCTATGTAAAACATTTGGTCTTGACTTGTTTCAGCGATGTAGTAAATTGACAAACTGTATTCTGTAAGAAAAACGACTACAAAAGGAATCTGTTTCTGATTTCAGATGGAGGAATACCCTTTTTGCAAGAAAAAATTACAGGACGGCACAGCTCGCATGCGCCTCGGTGGAAAGGGGGCCATTGGTATTCAAGCTGCCAGTACATATTTACCAACTGTGATTTAAGTTCAACCTGGAAATTATGTTCATGTCAAGTGAAGGAAGGATTATTCTCGACCTCAACGGAAACTGAATGAAAACAAAAAATTAACAAGACCCTTAAAGAATTCTGCGTTCGCAGACAAATAATTTGATTTTAAGTCTCGTTGTCTATTTTGTGTAAATTAAGTAAAATTTCTTCAAAGAAAAGAAATCGCCTTCATGATATTTTTCCAGTAAGAATCTTAGGGCAATCGAAATTCATTCAAGGTTCTACCAAGTACTTGACTTACCAGCCGCTAAAGCCATATACTACCACACTTGAAATGTTAATTTTAGAACTGGTCAAGGCGTTCCCAAAACAGTAAGTGAACCAAATACAAGCACAAACTCTATAAAATCTCATGGAAGACCAACAAATGATGACCAGGCAGAAACCTTTAAAGCGGTTGTTGAATATATTGAAAATAATGAAAATACGAAAGTTTGACAAAATGTGACTTAGTTAAGTAAATGTTTGAAGTTTTTGGAGAAAAATGTTATTCTGCCAAACATATGAAACTGAAAATTGTAGAATACTTTTGAGAGTCAGTAATTGAGAGCAGTTTCGATGGAAAATTGACATTGTTGCATTGAAAAAAAGTGTTTATTTCATTATCCATACATTTTACAAAACTTCAGTTGAACTTTCTGATGAGGAAAAGAAACGGGAAATTATTGAGACTGCTGCCTAACTAATTAAGGCCGACATCAAAAGTAAAACCAGCGTCAAAGACAAGTTTCCTTCTTTCACTGACATTTCATCAGGAGAAACCTATTTCTTTACCAGACATTCTAAAAAGGTTCCTTTGAAAATTATTTTCTGACAAAAATCATATAAAAACTGCAGCAATAGGACTAAGCTTGATATAGTCATGTCGACCTAAAGGCTTGCTACCACCTCTTGAACTTGAATTAGGTAACCAACTACATCATCACTTTTGATCCCGCTTTCTTATAGATACTTTAAACAGCCTTTTGTTGCTTCTATTATGAGGTACAAATGCGGGTTCTGTTCTTTCAATTGATATTCCATGCCAAGAGAGCAGTTCACCTCTCTTGCAGTTTGCTGCTGTTAATGTGGACCATAATTTAGGATCAATAGATGCTCATAACACGTTCCATGGTATGGGCATAATAGCTATTTCCTCTCCGGATGCAGATATGTCTGTGATCGTTCCGAGAATTGATCTTTTAATCATGATGTGTCTATTGATGTGTCTATTGATGAAATAGCTTCTCTCAACAAAATCAACATACTTCCCTTCATTCAGTCTCATTCATCCCAAAACACCCTAACCTTCAGTATACTACATGAAAAGCAACCCTCATTACAATACATGAACCTATTGATATGTTATGTAAACTTGTTTGGCCCGTCAGACAAACAAGACCAAGTTGTTCAGGTTAAATGCAGGCATTTAACAAAGGAGAAATTGAGTTTATGTGAAATCATCAATTACCTTTATGACAATGATAGATCGAGCCGAAGTGATGAAACATGCAATTGTTTCAACACTTCACTTTGTGATCAATTTGAAAGAATCTTCAGTATAAACTTTTGACCAGCCACTATATCACAAAGCAATAGACACTATATTGTCACATACATCCAAAAAGCCCACTCAAGAAGATAGTTTTGAGACTGGAGGATTTCACACCGAAATGAGCTTCCTCGGTTGTACCAGACACATTATGACGTGATCAGGTTTACAAGATGTTTTAGAAATTGTTTATGCACCAAACGCTGAAACAAATATGATGTATGGTTAAGCTCTTCAGCGAGTAACAAGGTGGACAATTCATTGACACTGCCTCTTTAAGAGAATTACTTCTATTATAAACTCCCATAGAATTGAATCGGATAGGCATGGATGAACACATTCATACCATCGACAAAAATGATGATAGCATAGAATTTGTACCCGATAGTTCAAATAATCCGAATTTGAGAAATTTGGCATCTTTATTGATGATATGGAGACAGATATTTCAACATTACGAAATTTAAAAGAATCTGAAAGTTTAAATACTCTCCGCGTCCTTCTACAGACACAAAGGCAAGAACTTCAAAACAGTTGTACAGCCAAACCTTGGCCAAACATGGATATGATAGCAATATTTCAGCAGTATATACGAGCCAAGAAAACCGTCGATTAGGAGCTACATCTCATTGCTCTACGAAAACTGATTCCATATTTTGCCTCGATAGGACACAATCTTTAGTTGAAAGGTACATATTTTTATCTCCAAAGTATGCTGATTTTAAAAGAAACAAGTCCTAATGTGTATGCAGCATTCATGTCCGGAGCATATATCATTAAAAGAATTAATAGCTTTTGGGGCGGGCTGTCCACTGACTAGGTCATAGAACAAGTTCTGATGAAATCAGTTAAATCATGGGGAGGCAGGAAACACACACATATATTTTTAGCTTCATACGATCAAAGCAAGTGGTAAAAATGAGTGACAAAGCCATCGTCAAGCTTCATGGTGACGAGATTCAAATTGATACACAATTACTTTTCAAACGTTTGACAACAGCAGCTGGCAGATACTTTGATGATTTTTTTGGAGATATTTCGTTATGAGCTCGCAAGCCTTCGCTCTTCCTCTGATAGCTCCAGATTATCAAGAGCTCCTCAGAATGCAGCACTAGCAGATGTAATGTCGAAATTGGTGACTGTGCGCAAGATTGTCAACAGATTAATATCTCAAAGAACTATGTGATTGGTTGTGGGTCACTGTTACAGCGAATTCCTTGTACAAGAGTCAATACATATGAAGACATCTCCAAAAGCTATTCATACTACCTGAATCGACAGTTTGTTTCTGATAACATTGCGTCAACATCTGAAGTTACAGCAGTGTTAGATGGATATTCAAAGGTTCAAAGTACAAAAGATATTACACACTTAAGACGGTCAAAATATAGCACAGATGCTGAAGTTAAGTTAACAATTGAAACTCCCTGTAAAATGAACAAAGACATAATTCTTAGCAATACACTCAGTAAACAGAATTTTATATTCATGGTAAGTGACAGTTTAAAACATAAAGGGTTTTTAGTAAGTCACGCTGATGGGGATGCCGATATGTTAGTTTTTAAAACTGCGATTAAAATTGCAGAAACAGACTCAGTAACATTAATTGGTGAGAATACATATTTGTTAGAGCTGTTGATTTATTATTTCTTACAGGATACATGGCATATCATTGAGATCTGCGTTTTAAAAAACTGGCTGACAAGGGGGAAATTATCATGTTTAGGGACATTTGAAAAACAACCTTTGTATGTGAAAACGAAAGTTGTTATTTTTTTCCCTTAATACGTGCTATGTCTGGATGTGGGATATGTGGTATTGGAAAATCCTGTGTTCTGAAATTATTTTATAGAAATGTTACTTTTCGTCACTAATGGCTGTATTTATATCAGCAATTGAAAGATGAGATATTTAGAGAATCGGAAAAGCGTCAATAGTTGTATTACATGAACAACATTCTGTGACCAACCTTGATCTAAGATTGGAGTAATTTGCTAGCAAGTTAGTGCACATCTGCAGTTCAAGAAAATTCTCTACCGCAAATATCTGATGCATCTTATTTCCATTGCCTTCGGTTTTATAATCAAACAAAAATATGGATGGGTGAAACTTTTAATCCGCTTGATTTTGGTAGGTGTATTGAAGATAGTTCAATGATATTAGTAAATACATCACTGCCACCTGCTCCAGAAAAATTGCTTAAAGTAATACGCTGTAAAAACAAAACGTACTGTGATACTAAGAAATGCACAATGGATTACAATGCATTAATGCGTGTGGCGATTGCATAGGTATATCGTGTTTGAATACACTGACACTTGTAGATTTTCAGGAAAAAGACGACGATTAAAGGAGAATTTTGTAATTTACAAATACGTGTTAAACGTTCTATGACAAAGTATTTATAGATCAAATTTTCTCATGACTGTGTATGTTGCATTTACTGCGGTAAATGCTATTGTGGGGTATATAATACATCTGCTATACGTGATTTAGAATTCGCTTCTAAATTTTATATTGATGTGAGTAAAGTTTTATTTTTGTGTGTGACCTATTTCTCGGAAAATTTAGTAAAGTAATTTCTAAACAAATATTTTTACATATATTTAGTAAATTTGTGATTAAATTCAGTTGCTTTCAAGTAGTACTTGTCATTTTTATATAAAGTAAACCCCGATAACGTACGTTTGTGACACAATTTCGCAACCTGTTAAATATTTTTTATAAAAAATTAACATGTAGTAAGTAAATTCAAGATTACATTTATTAGACAGGAAGCTTAAATTGGTTTTTCTTTTTTTGTGTGTAAATTTAGCTTGAAAGCATTGCTTCTTTTTGTACTTTTGTGAATGACCTTTTCAGTATCTTAAGATTAGTTTATTTAGCAGTTTTGTATGTAAATACTTAAGTTGACTATATTGAATATACATTGATTTACATTTAATTATCTGGGTTATGATCTTTGGGTTATTATATTCAAACTTAATAGCATAGTTACATTTAAATAAAGATATTCAGGAAACGTAAGACTCTTATTACTGTGTTAATTGTTTACCTTGTGACTACTCTACTTAACTTACAGAACCAATTCGCGTGATTTTTTTCGGTTGAAAGAATGTGCTGTCGTGTGATTAATTCGGTTTGTTTTGTTGTTGGCGTTTGTTTGGTTGGTAAGTTATATGATTGGACGGTGAAGCAGTGTCAAGTCATCTGGGGAAATAATTGGTAATTGATTAAGGTATTATTCAATAAATAAAATCCTTATATTTTCTCTCAAACATTCTAGTTTGATCTGTCCATTTTCTTTTGGTATATATTACTTTTAAGTCATCTAAGTACTTATTACATCCAGGAATTACAGTGTAATTATTATTCTGCAATTTTTTTTTGTATATTAATTGATATGTACCGTTTTTTTAGAAAAAAATACTAGTATTTACCAGGACTTATTTATAAGAGATACCTGCACAAATATAACTTGTCTATTATGTGTATGTGAATTTTATACGGTTTGGGTATCGAAATCTTTTTTGAACTTGTTAACACAAGGAACTTGTAATGCCCTGATAACACTTCGGTGTACCGACAACTTAGTGCTGGACTGATATTGATTTGGTATCATTTTGTTGAGGGGTTCAGCACTGGTTCAAACCAGGAATTTGTTAATAAGATACTGATATTATCAGTACTGATATAATAAAGTTAGCACTGGGTAGAATACAGAGTAATCTTTAATTAAAGGTGTATTGATATAAAAACTTGTACATGTTTTCATATTACTCTTGAATACATCAATAAATTTAATTATTGATTGTATTTTAAATAAACTTATTAGTTTCACAATAATTAAGGTGTATTTCTCTAGTCTATTACCCCAGATTTTCACGTCACTGTCTTATACATTATACACTTATTTCGTTATTTTTTTTAATCTTTTGTTTTTATCAACTGACCCAGTTTTATCTGTCAACTCTGTCCCAGGATTGTTTTCTCTCCTTTCATTTTCTTTTCATTTTTGTTTTCAACCATGGAGTAAAGTGAGAAAAGGTAATTATTTTCAGGCAGATTTATAATTTTATCCTAAACATTTTCCAATATCAACTGTTGGTCAAACACCATTTTGACAGTCAATCTTTTGAAATATAGAGTCAATTCAGCTCAACTTGACTATGAAAATATGAGGATAATGTCACTTAAATGTATAAATTATATTTTCATAGGTCTTCTTTCATATACATAATTCACCTTTTAATTAAGAAACTGATTCGTCACAAAAATATGCAGAAAGTAATACTTAACCAATCTGAAGTTTATTGTCTTACCTTTATACAATATTCTAATAATAACAGTTTTAACACATTGTTTCAAGTGTCATGCTTTAGAGAATTCAAGCAGATGAATAACAAAAAACTTGTTATCTGAATAGGTATTTACTGGAATATTAGAAGTCTCAAAAGTAGGGTTAGATAAATAAAACAATGAATTGGGACTAAAGCTGGTGGCCTTAAATGTGGATAAGTGGGGGTAGTCTTAATTGTTGATCATGTTACCATTAACAATACAAACAGAAAATTCCGTTCATTTAAAAAATAGGTCCAAATAGAGGGTTGGTCTTAATTCCGGGGTGATCTTAAGTAGGGATTCCACTGTACCGTATTCTGCAATTTCAGATGAACGCAGTAGAATCGTCTTGAGTGCGCAATGGTCGCCGTGACAGTGCCGTAGAGTCGCAGTAAGAGCGGTTTGGAAAAAATAAAGCTCCGTAAAAGCGCTATACAAACGCAGTTTAAACGCGATAGAGACGCCGCACAATCTCCGTACAAGCGCCGTGGCTAATTATGGCGTTTATTCGTCGATCCTTCTGCGCTTTCACGGCGCTCCTTTTGCGTTGTAGATGTTACTGAGTTGCTACGGCGTCCTTACTGCGATTCCACAGCGCTCTTTTCAGAAGGCCGAGTGACGCTGTTTGTTTTGAGCATGGTCAAAATGCGCGCCGTTGGTCGGCGTCCTATGCGATGCCACTGCGATGCTGCGGCGATGTTTGCGATCCTACTGCGCTCACCTCGACGTTCTGAATTTTCTTTGGACGCCGTGAGAACGCCGCCCTAGTGTGACAGGGGTTTTAGGGTATGAATCAGCAGGGTCATGTAGCTGCGCATCAGGGATCTAATGCGGTTGACCCAAACTAGGGTATGCCTCTGTTGTTAATCAATCAGAGGCGGTCATTGAGCAATTGTTAATCATCAGTAGAATTATTTGATGTTTCCAATAAGGCCAATAGTTAATTTACTTGTGTTTCAGCCATAGCTCTAGTTAATACAGGCTCAGTGGTTTCAACAGTATCAAACGCATTTTATTTGATATTGTCAAATAGACTGTCAGTGTTGAATTTTACAAATTTTAATATCAACTTAGACATTTCAGTTGCAAATGCGCAATCTTTAGATATATCCTTCTGATTCAAATCTGTCTCAGGTTTGGCAGTCAGCATTTGACAGTTTGGTTTGTAGGCCTCACTCAGTCAAGTCTACAAATAACCATATATCACAGTTGCACTGCACGAGTCTAAATCTGTTTATGTTCTTATAAAAGGTGTTTCTAGTGATACTCAACTTGTGACTGAAAGCCCTGATGCAGATGTTTTATATATTGTTCGGCCAGAAATAATTTGAGTGTCCAATAAAAGCGGTTATATAAAGGTGTCTGTACACATCTGGAATATGAATGCAAGGACATTGACTATTAAAAAAACAAGAATAATGATCAACAATGCAAAGGCAACGGTAACGAACATTTACCGGACGCGGCCCCGACACACTCAAGAAGGGCACCCAGAAAGCACCAAACAAAAACCTGGAGTGTTTAAGCCGAAATCTCAAATTTGTGTAGTAAATGAGGTCAAAGTGCTAGACAACCTTGCTTCTTCTCATTCTGTTTCTAATAGTGTGAGTTCTACCTCTTTACAACCAGATTTATCTTCCATTGGTTTGAATATTGATATTGAGAATCTTTCACCTCAGCAACTTCAGCGTGTTCGCAAAGTTTGAGGCAATTGGAATCATGTAGTTTCAAAAGGATCAACTGATATAGGTTGAACTGGTCTGACACGCAAGATAATTGTTTTAAATGATGACACCTCTTTCAAAAAGCATAACAGACCCGAATGGCACCATGGAATGTATGAAGAGGTGAGGCAGCACCTTAAAGATTTGCTTCATTGCTGTGCTATCAGGCCTAGTGACTTTTTCTTCAAATGTTGTTCTTGTTCGGAAAAAGGATGATATACTTAGGTTAAGTATTGATTTTAAAATGCTCAACTGCAGAAAGAGAAAAGATACTTATATGCTTCCTCGTTTTGATGATACCGTTCACCTTTTAGTGGGTCTAGATTTTTTTCTCTAAACTCGATTTGCGTAGAGGTTACTGGCAAGTTGAGATGAAAGAGGATTCAAATAGAGAAAATAAGAATCCCTAAAGAAAGCCCAGCACGACCAAATTGAAAATGTTGCAGGCTCAATTTGATTAAGCCTGTTCATGGACGGTACTGTCAAGTGCAAACTACCGTCCACGCCCGTCAGAACCGGCTTAAGCAGAATCCAACATTTAACATGAACTGGTAAAATTTAGAATTATGAAACTTCCGCAAATGTTTCTAGTAAAATTGCCTTTTTGCACCAACTTTGTTCTCACTTTTCATTTTAATGATAATATTTAGCTATTGAGCAGAAATTAAATAAGGATAATATATTTTTTATAAATACCGAGTACATTTCACGCTTATTGTGAGACGAACCCTAAATGACGTCTGTATGGGCGCCGCCATTTTCAATTGAACGTCACGTCAGGTTACAACTAATATTTTTATGTTTCTGAGTCACACTCGAGCAAATGATACGACACATTAAATGTGTATTAATTTTGCCTCTATTTTATTTTGTGTGTTTTTATGCATGTTCGCATTTTCTGTAATAAACTTTGCATGTTAGTTTTTTTTGCATTTAAAAGTTACATCATTTTAAAATTTAGAATTATAGCTGTTGTTTTTTACGTTTCGTAAGCGTTGCCTTCCCTATTTTTCCACTGTCATATTTTGACGATAGTACATGCACTGGTTTACCTTTTTGAAGTTAAAATTAAAGTAATGAAGCAAAATGATGACTTTACTTTCGTGATGTTCTAAATGAAAGAATAATTCCAAACTGCTTATCATTGACCCTGCACTCAGAATAAGATCAATATACTTTCTTATCCTTTGATGTACAGCTATGTAATTTGGAGCATGTGCACAGTTTTACACATACACATTAAACTTATGCCGAACTATCCCTTGTGCAAGTCTGAATTATGGTCATAGAAATTCTATAATATTCACTTGAGAAGCAGTTCGTACACAAGTAAGACCACCTTTTTCTAAAAGCTACAAGACCCGATTGACCTAGCCTCCAGATCCCGTGGAGTATTTATAACCATTGAAACAATCAGTCGGGTATTTCAGTATAATACTTACATAGGCAGATTTTTTGAAAATGGTTCACACCTCTAAAGTCTCCGTAAAGCATTTTCTACGAATCTTAGAGCCACAACTCTATGATAATATGGCCATTTTAGATCTTTCTAGAAAATGATACTTTATTACAGTACAAAATACATAATATGATTATTTCAATTAGTTTGTTTCTTGATTAGACTATATGTGCTTTTGAAATGCAAGCTATATTCACTTTATATATTTAATTACCATGCTGTATGTGCGAAGGAAACATCTCTAGTAGGATTTTTTACTTATTTTGTTGCAAGTTTGCTTTACTCTCTATAAGTTCTATTATATCTCATTGTTAGTTCATGTCAGTCTGAAAAAAGATAGTCCAGAACACCTTACAAATTAAATCCATTGCAAGCTTTATAACATTTTTTGCGTACGTGTTTCACAATATTCAAACGAACTACCAAATGACAGGGTATCATTATCAAATATTTAACTGAAGATGGAAAATAGGTTTCATAAACTGTTTGGGTGATAACATTTTAATTGAATTATTAACATTAATCTTTCTACTTTGCACGTTATTATAAATAATCAACTAACATGGACATAAAAATTCCAACAACCCGATGATTCGAGGAATTAAAAAAATATCATGTCATTTGTGGTTTATTTTCAAAAAAATAACATCGCAGCCAATGCACTACTTCGGGTTAATAGAATCACCGTGAAGTATATAACATAGGAATTACCTGTGACCTAGTTTTTCATCTGAGATGACCCATGTTCGCACTCATGCAAGCTATCACCTAGACAAGCATCCTGACAAAGTTTGATGATGATTGAGGCAAAAATGTGACCACTAGAGTGTTAACAAAGTTTTTCTATTTTTAGCTCCGGTGACCTACTTTTGCACCCGAGATGACCCACGTTCGAACTCATTCGAGCTATCACCTAGACAAGCATCCTGACCAAGTTTTATGATGATTGAGGCACAAATGTGACCTCTAGAGTGTTAAAAAGGTTTTTCTATTTTTAGCTCAGGTGACCTATTTTTTATCCAGGATTACCCATGTTCGAACTCATCCGAGCTATCACCTAGACAAGCATCTTGACCAAGTTTGATGATGATTGATGCAAAAATGTGACCGCTAGAGTGTTAACAAGGTTTTTCTATTTTTAGCTCAAGTGACCTAGTTTTTCATCCGAGATGACCCATGTTCGAACTCATCCGAGCTATCACCTAGACAAGCTTCCTGACAAAGTTTGATGATGATTTATGCCAAAATGTGACCGCTAGAGTGTTAACAAGGTTTTTATATTTTTAGCATCGGTGACCTACTTTTTCATCCGAGATGACCCATGTTCGAACTCATCCGAGCTATCACCTAGACAAACATCCTGACCAAGTTTGATGATGATAAGGGCAAAATTGTGACCTCTAGAGTGTTAACAAGGTTTTTCTATTTTTATCCCACCGCAGCATCTGCGGGGCGGTGGTGCGGTGGCATATAGCGATTCATCTGTGTGTGTGTGTGTGTGTGTGTGTGTGTGTGTGTGTGTGTGTGTGTGTGTGTGTGTGTGTGTGTGTGTGTGTGTGTGTGTGTGTGTGTGTGTGTGTGCGTGCGTGCGTGCGTGCGTGCGTGCGTGCGTGCGTGCGTGCGGTGTGCGTGCGTGCGTGCGTGCGTGCGTGCGTGCGTGCGTGCGTGCGTGCGTGCGTGCGTGCGTGCGTGCGTGCGTGCGTGCGTGCGTGCGTGCGTGCGTGCGTGCGTGCGTGCGTGCGTGCGTGCGTGCGTGCGTGCGTGCGTGCGTGCGTGCGTGCGTGCGTGCGTGTGTGTGTGTGTGCGTGTGTTTGTGTGTGTGTTATATAGATTATATAGTGAACTAAAAAAATCTTCTAGTAAAAAACCACAAGTCCAATTTCAACCAAACTTGGCAGGATTGTTCCTTTGGTGAAGGGCTTCCAAAGTTGTTCAAATAATTTCATTCCATGCAGAAATCTGGTTGCCATGGCAACCAAAAGGAATTATAAGAATATATTTAAAAAATCTTCTTGTAAAGACCCAAAAGGCCTAGAGCTTGGAAGATATTTTGCATAAGGCATTGTCTGATAGACCTCTAACAAGATTGTTCAAATTATAGCCCTGGGGTCAAAATTGGCCCCGCCCCGGGGGTCATTGATTTTCACCATGTACATATAGTAAAAACTTAAAATACCTTCTTGTAAAAGCCCAAAAGGCTTAGAGCTTAGATATTTTGCATAAGGCATCATCTGGTAGACCCTTACCAAGATTGTTCAAATTATAGCCCTTGGGACAAAATCGGCCCCGCCCCGGGGTCATATTTTCACTATGTACATATAGTAAAAACTTAAAATACCTTCTGGTAAAAACCCAAAAGGCTTAGAGCTTAGATATTTTGCATAATGCATCATCTGGTAGACCCTTACCAAGATTGTTTAAATTATAGCCCTGGGGTCAAAATCGGCCCCGCCCCGGGGTCATTGATTTTCGCTATATGTACATATAGTAAAAACTCAAAACACCTTCTTGTAAAGACTCAAAAGGCCTAGAACTTAGATATTTTGCATAAGGCATTGTCTGGTAGACCTTTACCCAGATTGTTCAAATTGTAGCCCTGGGGTCAAAACCGGCCTGCCCTAGGGGTCATTGGTTTTCCTTATATGTATATAGTAAAAACGTAAACAAAATTCTTCTATCAATTGACAAATGCTAGAGTTTAGATATTTTGCATGAAACATTGTGTTGTAAAACTCTAGCAAGATTGTTCAAATTATAGCCCTGGGGTCAAAATTGCCCCCGCCCTGGGGTCATTGATTTCAATATATATACATATAGTAAAAAATAAAGAAATCTTATTGTCTGATAGTACAAGGCTTAGAGCTTTAATATTTGTTAAATAATATCATCTAAAGGTACTCTACCAAAGTTGTTCAAATTTTGCCATAGCCCTTGGGTCAAAATCGGCCCGCCCGAGGTCATTGATTTTCGCTATATGTACATATAGTAAAAACTTAAAACACCTTCTTGTAAAGACCCAAAAGGCCTAGAGCTTAGATATTTTGCATAAGGCATTATCTGGTAGACCTCTACCCAGATTGTTCAAATTATAGCCCTGGGGTCAAAATCGGCCCGCCCCAGGGGTCATTGGTTTTCCTTATATGTACATATAGTAAAAACTTAAAAAAAAAATTCTCCTAGCAATTGACAAATGCTAGAGGTTAGATATTTTGCATAAAAACATTGTGTTGTAAAACTCCAGCAAGATTATTCAAATTATAGCCCTGGGGTCAAAATTGCCCCCGCCCTGGGGGTCATTGATTTCAATATATACATATAGTAAAAAATAAAAAATCTTACTGTCTGAAGGTACAAGGCTTAGAGCTTTAATATTTGTTAAATAATATCATCTAAAGATACTCTACCAAAGTTGATTAAATTTTGCCTCTTGTGTCAAAATTATTCCCGCCCCTGGGAGCCAGAGGTTTATCTTATATGTATATAGTTAAAACTTAAAAAATCATCTTCTCTAAATTTACAAAGGATAGAGTTAAGATAATTTGCATGAAACATTGTGTAGTGAACCTCTAGCAAGATTGTTTAAATTATAGCCCTGGGGTCAAAATTGGTTCCGCCCCGGGGGTCATTGATTTTCATAATGTACATATAGTGAAAAAAAATTGTCTGAAGGTTCAAGGCATAGAGCTTTGATGTTTGATATATAATATCATCTATAGGTCCTCTACCAAAGTTGTTCAAATGTCAAAAATTGGCCCTGCCCGGGGGGCAGTAATTCTCATTATGTACACGTAGTAAAAACAGAAAATAAAACAAATGTTTTCTGAATGGTAGAAAGCTATAGCTTAGATATTTGACGTGAAATGTTGAGTGGTGGACCTGTATCAAGATTGTTATGTAACCCTTGGGTCAAAATTATGCCTTGCCCAAGGGACAGTGACCTACTTTCTTGTCCTTTGATGTACAGCAATGACATTTTGACCATGTGCACAGTTTTAGTTGTAAAATTTAACTTTGACCTAGATTTTGATGATGTGACCTACTTTCTTGTCCTTTGATGTACAGCTATGAAATTTCAACCATGCGGTGGCATAGCATTTTTCTCAAATACAATCTTGTTAGCTCTTGTGACCTAGTTTTTCATCCGAGACGACCCATGTTCGAACTCATCCTAGCTATCAACTAGATAAGCAACCTGACCAAGTTTGATGATGATTGAGGCAAAAATGTGACCGCTGGAGTGTTAACAAGGTTTTTCTATTTTTAGCTCAAGTGACCTAGTTTTTCATCCGAGATGACCCATGTTCGAACTTATCCGAGCTATCACCTAGACAAGCATCCTGACCAAGTTTGATGATGATTGATGCAAAAATGTGACCACTAGAGTGTTAACAAGGTTTTTCTATTTTTAGCTCCGGTGACCTACTTTTTCATCCGAGATGACCCATGTTCGAACTCATCCGAGCTATCACCTAGACAAACATCCTGACCAAGTTTGATGATGATTGAGGCAAACATGTGACCTCTAGAGTGTTAACAAGGTTTTTCTATTTTTAGCTCTTGTGACCTAGTTTTTTATTCAAGATGACCCATGTTCAAACTCATCCGAGCTATCAACTAGATAAGCATCCTGACCAAGTTTGATGATTTTTGAGGCAAAAATGCGACCGCTAGAGTGTTAACAACTAAATGTGAACGGACGACGGACGACGGCCGACGGACGACGGACAATCATCGATCCTAAAAGCTCACCCTGAGCATGCTCAGGTGAGCTAAAAAGGGCAAATGCACACGCTCCTCGAGACAGACTGTCAAACAAAACTTTAAACTTTAAGAAAACCAACAAATTTCGAAATATTTTCAAAAACAAAATTAAACTAGTAATAAAGCTGGTTCGTATGACAAATTCAACATGTCATAAGGACGAGTGTACTGAAAGTGTACTGAGGAAGATAAATGCAATATGGATACCATATTTGTTGTCCACAAATTATCAAAAGAGGGTACAAGTATCTTCATCGCTCCGGAGCGTTTTCAATTATCCCAATATCTGCAGCTAAAACAAGAGAGTTCAATTTCCGGAAAAGTACACGCTTGGCTGAACCATGTAGCTTCTGTATGATCGCAATAAAAACAGAACGACAAGTCCGATTATAGATATGATATATTTTTCCAAATTCATAGATCCTGTATAATATTTTCTTAATTATAATGAACATATAAATTGTTCAATGGTAGATTTATCTCAAGTCTTTTCAAACGTGATTAGAATTGAATTGGCCTTAAATCTATCAATTTAAAATATGAACAACATACGAAATCAATGTATGAATAATTAAAAAAGAAACCAATAAGAACTTGCTCAATTTTTGCTCAAGTATAAAAGAGCAAATGACAAAAGGTATGTCAATGCATACTTATCAATGCCAGAAGCAATCTAACGTCCTATATAGTAAGGACCAAAAGTGCTATTCATAATGTAAAAAAATATGTTCGAACGAATAAAAATTCATAGTGTGATCTTCTAGCTTGAAAATTTGTTATGTTTTAAGAAAACTATAAAATTTTGTAGTAACTAGAATATTTCTACTTTGCCCCACGTAATACTAAAGACTCTGAATTTAAAACAGGAATAAAAATGTGAACAATTAATTAGTAAGAATCTTCCTCGAACTAAAAAATAAATATGATTTGAAACCAGAATGTTAAAGTTATCGAAAGGAAACATAAACCAAATTAATTATAAAAATATATTACCACAAGATGTTTCTGTTTTTAAAAAATAAATACATTTATGTTTTACACAATATCAATATAAATAATGTTATAAGGCATTCCCTTTTATTATATACTTATAAATTAAATAAAATGTGTATTTTCATTTTCCATATTTCCACTATACATAAAATAATTTTTCAATGCAGTGACACAAATTTTACGTATTCTCACTGGTGTCTTGCCAGACTACTTTCTTCTAAATTTAGCCAATACACAGAATTGAAGTGGAAATCTTTCAAATTGTAATATCCAAAAGACAAATTTATATAATAAACAGAAAATTCACATTTTTTTTTGGATAAATACAGGTTTATTTTCATCTTGTGGAATGAAAATTGTAATCTTTCACTCGAAGCTACTGCCACTCATGCAATATTTATTTTCATACCACTTGATGTATTTACGACAAGACGTGAATATTTTGACAAAGAGAAAAATATTTTGCAACAGATTATAGGATAATTTTGAAATTGTTCATCTTTTTGTGCATCATTTTACTATTTTGAACATTTTCTTAATTTTCACAAAGCAGTTTGACTCTCCAGGCGTGCTTCTTACAGAAAAAATTTAATCAACAATATAATATTACAATGTCAATAAAAATAAAACAAATTATTAAAAATAAGGTTTTTATTTGCTGCCCAGAAACTGTTCCAGGCAATGAATTTTATTTTGGTTTAGTATTACCCTTCCAGTTTTTTCCACCTTTTTGATTGGATATTGATCCGTCGAAAGAAATTGATATTACCGAGCCAGACGGGTAATATACACAATTAATATACCCGTTTGGTACCCTACGCTGTAAACAACATGCGTTGTTGCGATGCGCGTGCGGTTCGACTTTACGCGGTGTAAATTCCGATATACAAGCACTTTTTAAATGTCAAATGAAAAATATTTACCAAAAGAAAGTAATGACGAATATTCTCATCAGTATTGAAAACAAAAATGGCATCGCCAATGCTTGATATTAATTTAAAAAAAGTGTCTTCGACAGACTTCCCGTTCTCTCTTGTTTACATTCGTTAGGTACGAAAGCAAATACGTCATGTATTTATGTGACGTCATGTTGTGGTGAAGGGGTACCCTAAAGGAAATCTTATTTCGACGTTACAATTGAAACAGCAATGATTTATTACAAAATCTTAGTCGGCCGGGGAAGGGTAATAAAATTGTTATTTTGGTTTAGGAGTGATATATGTGGATATATTACCTGGCAAGATTTAATATCACCCTCGCCTAACGGCTCGGGTGATATAAAATCTTGCCAGGTAATATATCCACATATATCACTCCAAAACCAAAATAACATATAATATTGTTTTCTTAACAGAAAGCAAAATAAAGTATCGAAATAGTTAAGAATATTGTACAGCAAAATATGGTAAACGAAATTTCATTCCGTCTTTGGTCTATAGTATGCTTCAATAACAGAAAAAATATACCTCGTATACGTACAAACATTCACACAACAAAACAAAGCAAAGCAAAAACAAAAAAGACATCATGTATTATGCAAGAATATATATTATTCTAACAACCATAAAAATAATATTCACAAAGTATTATGCAATATGTAATTCTACTTATTCCTAGAAAAAAATATATACACAAAATATCATGCAAGAACATCTATTATTATAATAACTGAATTCTTAAAAAACAAGACAACGTAATCAATTATTTTAAGAAATATTAAGGGAAATAATCAACACGTATTATGCCAGAGAATTTGTTATCTTAATATTCTTAGAAACATATACACAAAATATTATACAATATGTATATTTTTCTTTTAAAACTTACAAACAATGTAAAACCAATAATTATGCAAGAATATCACTTATTGTATTTAGATGTGGCTAAACATATTTACATCACATGACTTTAAAATTTTAGTATTTGCAAGCACGAGCAAACACATATGCTTTATTTTCAGCGAGGTCCAAGCAATGTGACAGTACATCGCGAAAGCATTCAAAATAAACATGGGTCTTTACATATGCATAGATTTAGTTCATGATAAGCCATGCTATATACGTAAAATTTCTTTTCAAATAATGAAAGAAAAGGAAAATAAGAGCAAAATGAATAGTAGTTTGTACGGAACCAAGTACAATTAGATGAACACCGGGTTAATAAACCATATCGGACGATACTCCTAACTTTCAAAATAATAGGATGTAAAGAACGCTGTTCAATTAATAATGTCTTAAAATAATAGGAATTTTCATATATTTTGCATAAATGAAACATTTATTTATTCAAATATTTTACACTATATAATTAACAATTAAAAAATCAAATGATTAATGATTATTTTTCAAGACATTTGACACATTTTTTTTAAAGATGAGACATTATCTTCTTAATATGCATATTGTTACCGGCCTTAGGCCGGTCTGTTTTCAGTTTGACTTCTTGTAAAATTTACAGGGAAGAACTGAATTTATGTAAAAGGTTGATTGGTCATTTTAAAATTACAATCTGAAATCTCAGAATCTGATTGGCCATTGTAAGATTAAGGATTTTTCTGACATGGAATACGCGTCTAATTTTTAATTGATCTAAAGGAGTTCTGGAAACGAACTATCTACATTCATAAGTTCTTTTGCTATCAAGCTAAATTTCGTTTAATCATGCCTTCTCCTATACATTATAAGGTCTATAATACCATGTATCCTCCTTCAGATTATTTTGCGCTGCTTTAATGAGTTATAAATATTGTATAAACCACCTATGACAATTACGTGCACCATGCCGTTTACTCATGCGCATGAAAATAGCGAAAAGCACAAGAGAAAACGAACTTATCCGGTATAAACAGTTATTTATGTGAAATGAAAACAAAAAATATAATTTTCATGTTTTTTACATATTATTGAAGTATTTATGTAACCGCTAACGAGTGAATGGTTTGCATAAAATAAATGAATGTTTGTCAAATTATTTTTAGATTAGAAAGCTCTCTTTACGGATTTAGATTTCTTTCGTTATTTCCAAAGGTGTTGCAAATCTGACGATTCGTATTTCGTATCAACAAAACGTTGTCGTTTATAAATTTTCTAACACAATTTCAATTTGATTTAACTTCAGTTACTTAAATGGTTTTCTTTGAGCTAAAACGACATTTACAATAATAGAAATAAAAGAATTAAATGACGGTAAAAATAAACTGTCACGAGAAAAATGAGTACGAAATAAATTGTTTTGTTTAAAGTTCTTATTAACTTCTTTACCTTTTAAGGATTAACTTCAGACTTACATTTTGTTTCTATTTGAAGTACTTCGTATATGCGTATGATTTTAATATTTTAAAAGTGAAGCGTAAAATTCAAAAATATGCTCAATATTATAATCCTTATGATACTATTTCCTAGGATACAATATGCAAATAAACCAATTTTAGTTCGACCCAGTATTATTTTTAAAGATACTTCTCGTTACTTATATGTACTTCTTAGGCAATAATAAAAATCAAAATGATGTTCAGCAAAACGCTAATTTAATTAAAATTTATTATTCTTTACTGAAACGGCGTCTCATGGAATGGACGTTACTTTGTGTGACATGATGGGCAATACTATTCAATTTGCAAAACCTCTGCTACCTCTTACAAATTGTTGACACCTTTTTTGACAGAGCACTGGTAGGAAGAAAAACCTAAATCAGCTTAATAGGACTTAAGCCAGGACAAATGGAAGCATATTGCATGACATCAATACAATTGTATTTATCATGTCTTGTTCGTCACAGCATTACGCCGTTTTACTGTATAACACCAATATTTCATTTTTCCCCTAATATGTGTTTAAATAAACCGCTATCTGAAAAGAAGTAATATCACCTTGTAGGTAATAAAATTACCTAAATTATGATACCAATATAATTAAATTCAATTGGATATTTCAAAATTATGTCAAATGCCAATTCTTTTCTTTTTGCGTTTGAGTATATATACGTGAATTAAACATCATTATTTTACAAATAAAACAATTTAAGTAAATAATAAGTGCAATCACTCAATAAAAGGAATAAAATAATTTACGGTAATTAATCAAATTTGATCGTAATTAAAACTAAATTAAATTATTGACATACTAAATAAGTGAAAATATCGTGTCTAAATATCTGAATAATGCTTTTGTCATTATAATGACCTTTCAAACAAAACATTACTCATTTGAAATGTTCAAGCTTTACTTGTCCATAGTTGATTTACATAACTTTATCAAGATAGCCCATTATACTGTACGAATGATATCTATCTTTATCAAGCTCCATACTGATAAGAGAAAATCAACAAACGTCAACGCATAGATAACCCCGACATTGATATATCCTATTGTTTTAACTTTGTTTTTCACACAACAAGCTCATGGTATCTTAGTAAAGTCGGTTCAGGACACACTGTGATGATCATTTTTTTTTAATTTAGTAAATTGAATCTTTTTATGTGGGTCAAGTTACCTAAACGTTTGTTTACAAAAACTGTCCCCAAACGTTCTTTTCACTAAAATTCCATAAGGTATGTAGAATTGTCCAGGCCAAAATTAAAAAAAAATAATTAGGTATCAACAAAATATGAATAAAACGTATAACAAAGTTACAGTTAATGATTGATTCGTATTTCACAGTTATTTTCTACTTAAAAGCAAATTTTAGACTTTATCTACTGTTTTGAAGGACCATGCTATGCGTAACTTATCCAGAACCTTAAAGAAATACCAGGTAACATTTGTATAAATATTTTTATGGTGTATTGTAGTTTTTGAACGGAAATGTATTTAGATGGGTCAATACTTCAAATGTACACAAAGATAATTAAGTTATTGCAAAAATATATGATTTATTGTCGAAACCAGTAGAATAAATCTTTAGCTCAAAAATAGAACGTCTCATATACATTTTGGCTCATATAAAATTGTTTTATGAAATAGCTGATGTATCTTTGTTTTGTTCAATATCGCAGTCACGATCTTTGCGTTCACCACTAGCCGGCATTTGTTGACATCTCTCCAAATACTCCATTCCCAAGGA
Organism: Ruditapes philippinarum; assembly: GCF_026571515.1. NCBI lineage: Eukaryota > Metazoa > Mollusca > Bivalvia > Venerida > Veneridae > Ruditapes > Ruditapes philippinarum. Next base: position 57,508 of record NW_026866619.1, read on the forward strand.
CAATATTTCTCTTAGTGCTTCTAAAATATTAGAGAAAGTAACAAAAAATGTAAGTACAAAACCATTATAAAATTTAAAAAAATCATTTATAATTTCATATCCATGCCCTACCGAAAAATCGAGAGTTCTTTTTCAAGAAAACAAAGGAAGGGGTAAAGAAAGTTCTTACTCAAAAGTACATTAATTTTATATAACGATACTTTTGGCAGTTTGACAGGTCATATTCTTTTCTAGTGTATTTTATACATTACAAACAGATAGAGATAGAGGATATTTGTTTGTTTTGCATGTAAGGTTGAAATATAATTTCACTGAGTGAACACCTGATAGAATAGCTGGTGTTCATGAATGAAATATATTTCAATCTTATATGTTAAACAAATAAATTTTCTTTTTATTTAGTGCTTTTAAAGTGAGTTGTTTACTGATTGACCTCGCGCATACTCCTTCGTGACGTCATCACATCATGACGTCACATCATCAATTTTAAAATAAAGTTCTGATAAATTTCTCTTATTTTGATACATTTTTAACAAAATGCATAATGACATCCACTTTTTTTCCTAAAGAAGCAAAATTTACGTATGACAGCATTTAATTCTTCCTGTTATTCCATTTTAGATTTTCTTTTCATCCGCATTCAGATATAGGCAGGCTGCAGTGAAAATTATATTTTATAAATTTCACTAGTGGTGTATCAGAATATAATCGTCTGATATATTACAGTAGATCTAAATCACTGGAAAGCATGAAATAAAAAGGACATGTAATTTACACGGGGCGTCAGTGCCCGAATGGTTTTGTCGTTGACTTCAAATCACCTGCCTCACACCGCTATAGGTTTTATCTGCGCCAGCGTCTTCAAACTCTTTTATGTAAGAAAGCTATCTGACTAGCTTACGCTTACGGAACGTCGATTGTTCTACCAAACAATAACACAAAGGGGTACCTAAGGTCTTCTTCAACCAGTCAAGTTGAAAATGACCTGGACTGTGTTTGTGCAACCTAACTCCAACTTCAGCCCCAGCACACCAGCCCCGATCCAAATATAATAATTAAAAATAAGGATTAATATCGTACTTTACCTACACAAAGTTCTTAAATAATAAATTTAAATATTTTGTTTATTACGAAACAATTTGTCAAAAAAGATATCTGATTCAAAGAAATTCGAATTATTACTAAAACAATAGTGAGAGCCTTTTAAGGTTTTGCATTTTACAAAGATTCCAACTGCAATATTTGTCAATGAGGTCAAAGTTCCAAAATAGCTAAGCCAAGCTATGCTAAAGAAAGAAAATCATTCATATTTGTAGCATATGAAAATGGTTCAGATATTTCAATACATGACTCACCTAGCAACAAGGCATCAATCTCGGGAACATGACAACTTTCGTGAATGTAATTACAAACTGGAAATAGTCTGCTTTCTCTAAAGCCAAAGAATTGAATCAGCTTGTCTTTGTTCTCTCTAATTAAGTTGTTGTTGAACATTTCTAAGGTATCACCTCTCACTGAAGTTCTCACTTTGTCCCCTTTTGTTAGAACCACAACAAAGGGAATTTCTATCCAAAAATAAATAAATGAAGAAGTCAGTTAATTATGTTATATTTCAGACATAAACATACTTTATTGCAACCATTTATTAATTTGACCATCATAATTTTATCGACATTGTGTACAATAAATACTGATCTATAATGATTTATGTAAACAAAACCCAATTTTAATTTTCAAAGCCATACTAAAATACTTCATTAAAGCCATACTTGAATACTTCATTACAAAAATTCCTATCTCGTCATTTCCCATATAACCGTTTTATGGCGTAAAATCAATGTCTTAATTACTTTCTCAATTCAGCTACACGCAAATCAGTCATTTAATTATAGTGAAAACTGATGTGTTAATTTATTTTTGTTTTTGCTTCAACATATAGGGATCACTTCTCGGTCCTCTCTTCTTTCTGTCCGTCTGTCCATTTGTGGGCCCACCAGAAATATTGTTCGGACTACTTCTCAAAAACTACTGGTGCAATTTGATTAAATCTTTACAGGGGTCTAGTTGTGCATATCGTTGGCATTTCCCACCACATCGATTTTTGTTATTGCTCTTGTTTTTTTTTTATTTTAAAGGTTTGTCCGGTCCAAACTAATTTTCCAATACTTATAGGGGACATTTGAATGAAACTTTACAAGATCGATTTGATTGGAAGCTCAAATACTCGCGGATAATTCACAGGTTTTCTGAATAAATGATTTTTGCTGAGTTATGGCCATTGAATAAAATGGCGTTACATGACTGATCAGTACTAAATCTAGTACATATCATCGGCATTTTCAAGTTCTATTATTTTTGTCAATGTTATGGCCATTTTAATTAATTACGCTTTTACAACTTTTTTTTCGGCGTACTTCACTTATACCAGAAATGAAATGTGAGTGAAACTTACGTCGATCAATACGTCGAGTATTTGCATGTAATTAATTGGTTTTCCAGTAAAAAAGTGTGAGTTATGGCCCTTGGATAAAAAAGCTATTTGGCCTTCTTATGATTTTGTCCTCTGAAAACAATCTTTTACAACAAACTAAATAGAAACAAACAACATTTCTTTTCATCCAGAGCTACAATGTTATACTTACTTTCATCAAACAACCATTCTTCAAATTCACGACAAGTCTTCAAAATTGATTCAGGTATGTCTTTAAGAGAAAATACATCAAACACAAAACAAACGCAATGGATTGTGTTCACTGGCCAGGAATCCGTTATATCATTCTCTGAATCCTTTTCAAACCCGTTTAATATCTGCAAATAACATCATCAGTTATTAAAGTAAAGAGTACAGCTATTAAGAAGAATTCAAAAAAGGACACTCGGCGATGGTAAACCTAGTTTGACCATTGCTGGTACTTTCTGATTGTTTTAAATATTAAAAATATTATTAATCGTTTGTATTTATGTAGTAAACGAATTGCCTATCCAGTTTTGACAGTTGTTGATTGAAATTTTATATTTAAACTAAACTCATCTACTAATGAAAAGTAAGAAACATTAAAAAATTCATAAGACTTCAATTGCCCTAGTATCTATATATTTTATTGTCTGCTTACACCCTTGTAATAAACATCAAACTTAACTAGATTTCAATTGTCTTCATATTCCCTGATCTGAAGTGATGTCATGACAAATAAATTTCATTTCCAATAACCATCCAATTTAAAGAAATTGATGGCAAACTGAGCAAGATAACGTAATGGAAGTCAACGTGAAAACAAATCAGCCTAACCCCCACCCCCATAGAAGAAGGGAAATTAATCAAAAGATTGGCATTTGATATGGGATAAGAAACAGTTAGTGGCTCTTTATATATTTAAGTGCAACTAGACTAGTAATTATTTCAAACATCTCCTTGGATAATAAAGAAATAACACGTTCATTTTGAAATAAGTTTACTTAATGATTTTTGACGAACAAAGATTTAAAATAATTGGCAAAGCAATGTTAAGATACAATAGCTTTCCTTATAATTACTTACTTTGTACAGGTCTGTGGCATGGCCTTTCACAAAGCTTTTTGTTTGTTCCAGAGTCACTCCCTCTTCTTCCTGAATTCCTGGCATATCACAGAAGAAGACATTTCTGTTGGGCATTAAACGGTACGTCTGAAACTAGTTACATTACAAAAAAAAAGAAATAAATGATTTTAGTTACAATACCATTTTTATTCATCTTAAAGGAATAAATTAGAATTTTGATAAGGTTTATATTTGACGAAAATGCCAAATCATGCATTAGTTAAAAAAGAATAGGAAATAATAGCATACAGCTATGAAATGGCAGAAGAAAGTCAGAACAGAAATTTTTCAATTAAAAAAATGTGGTAAAAATGAAATTAATCGTATTAAAAAAGACAACAACATAAATTTACTTTCATAAAAATACACGGCTCAACTTTCAACTGTTAATATTCAGCTAGATTATCAACAACTGCTTCCAGGTAAGCAAGACACTTCGACGTTTCGTCAATTTTGTGTTCATAATAAATGTTAAGATTACTAAAATAAAGATATTCTTAAGTTGCATCCAAGTAAAAAAAAGGCTTATCACATAAAACTGTCCCATTATTAGAAAATAATAAAAATGTTACGAAAAGTATTCTAAGGAGCCTACCAACGTAATTTACTGAATGCGATTAAGAAGAAGCTGACTGCTACAGGGCAAAACGAATCAGATAACAGGACAATAAAATAAAATACAGGTGCTATCTAGCTGATAAAAATCAGTGGAAAATTCGTTTAACACTGGCGGGGATGATGAATTTCAGTATGATACAATATGACAATTATAACCGATTCCATAGGATTTAATACGGAACAGAAATACATAATAATGTGCAGTATGTACCCATTTTGCATTACATAATAAACATATACTATACGGATCCAGCGTGTTTGATTAAAGGTTTTCAAGATCATAGTTTTATGGAAAAGGAGTTTCCATTCATTGTACAAAATAAGGCAACTCTAATTACTCATCAGACGAAGAAGTTGTACAGTTAAAAGTCAGAATTGACGAACTTTATCAGAATATTCAGACAAATCATGTGCAAAGTTAAGAACCTAAAACAGAAGGAACCATATTGAATTCAACGTCAATGATAAGCACTAAAAGTTGGAGGAGCTAAATAAAACATATAGAATTTATAATTGATCAGATGAAATCCCGCCATTATTTTGACATCATGTCGGGGAAGTTACGTCATAGGCGGGAAGATCATAATATGTCGGATAACATAGCATCATAGAGATACTGCAAAGCCAGGACATGAAAGCACATATAAACTATTTGTTAGCGTACAAATGGAGAATTACTTCACAATATCAGTGATGTGTGAAAAGTATGCTGAAAATTATACATTGCTAAGTTGTGCAATGGTACAAGAAATCTCTATATTTGCAATATACATATATGAATCATATAAAAGCGTAAGCAATATTAACTAGAATTTAATACTGAATGTAAATAATATTCGAAATAAACAAGTTTAATTCCTGAACCAAGTATTCAACAAGGGTTGTTATGATGATTTTAAGCCTTGAGTCGAATATGCGTCAACTGTGGTCAAAAAAGTCACATCGCCCAAAATATTGGATAAACTTTTTAACATTCTAGAGGAGACAAGTTCGGCCCAATTATCCTGAAATGTATCAGAAAGGTTGTATGGATAATGACTTGCTCAAATTCAATTGTTAGTTACATTGGGTCAAAAGAAGGTCAGCCATCTGAAATATGGACAAAAACTTGGTAACACTTTTACCTCAGATATCTGATAAATCTAGTATGCCAGAAGCGTTAAAGCGATGATTTAAAGCTCAAGCTGACTAGATGTCGCCATGGGTCAAAAACTAGATCGAATAGTCCAAATATGGAAAAACCTTGTAGATAACATTAACACCTGAACAGTATCAACAAAATAATTCGGGTTTTTGTACACCACAGACAAGTCAAAATTTAAGTTCACCTAGTTATTCATATATCAAGGCTCGCCAACTTTGACACAACAACCGTTACAATGTTTAACAAATACCAAGTGACCAGTTTTCAGCTCTTTTTAAAGGCTTGATAGCATAGATAAGCGTATAAGAGCGAAAAGAAATAGTGGAGGAATTTTGACACATGTTAAAAACTCAATTATTAAAGGAGTGAAATTAGTGAAAAATGACGTTGATTATACGAATATACAGTGGTTCAAATAACATGCATCATGTTTTAACATTGATAGCCATATGTATCTCTGTTCTACTTATATAGCCCCTGAAAACTCGCCTATACACAATATGTATGATTTTGACATTTTCTCAAAAATTGAGGCTGATATTCGTTATTTCAAGGATAAAGGTCAGGTGTATGTATTTGGCGATCTAAACTCACGTATTGGTAAAAAATGGACTTTATAGGAAATGATTCACAGTTACGAGATATAACGGATTTTTCAGTGGACGAGCATTTACCACGTGCAACGACTGACAAGGATCAAATCGCTTTGGCGATCTTTTGTTAGATTTATGTAAAGAATTAGACTTCCGTGTGGTAAATGGCCGTATTAGTAAAGATGCCAATATGGGTCAATGCACATGCTATACGCATAATGGTGACAGTCTTGTTGATTTACCGATAACTGATAAATGTAATTTTTGTAATATTTCCTATTTCAATATGTACAGGATTTTACGATGTATTCCAATCACGCGCCTGTTTTATTTTCAGTACGTGTGGATAGCGTATTACATGATATTAAGAAAAATAACGTGCATGTTTTTCATAAATGGAACCCTTAGTTTAAAAATGACTTCTTGAGTGAAATTTTACGCGATGTAGATGATTTATGTTTAACTCAAACGCGTATAAAGACAGCGGCCAAAGTACGGATTATTTGGTCAATCTTCTATCTGAATTTATTACTAGCAGAGGAAATAAGTTTTTGAAATACATCGTAAAATGCCTAATAAACCATATTTTAATGAATGTCGTTCTTTGCTTAATCAAAATAAATGGTTTAATGATGTATGTATGAGCAAAAAAGAAAGCTATAAAGAAGCATTTTCACAGTTTAATCAAGAGAGAAGTTATGAAATAAAGTTAACAATTTCTGTATAGTAAGAAATTTTTTTTAATAAATACTGCTGTTAAGTGACCAAACAAAAATACTTAAAAAGTATATCATTAGAAATGGAGGAAATGAAAAATAAAAATCAAAGAAATTCTAGAAAATGTTTAAATAAAAAAATAATTCTGACTGTAGCGAATCTATTGACATAAATGATTTCTATGAACATTTTCAAGAATTAACATCAGAATTAAAAATTGATGAGGATATAGATTGTATAGATTTTTAAAATGATTTTGATTCTCATGTTCTGCTGACTCATCGTTTGAAGAATTAAATGAAGCGTTTACATTAGATGGAATAAGGCGTGCTATGAAAGTGTTAGGCAGGATAAAGCATGTTCGTTAGATAGTATTTTATATAAGTATTTTTAGAAGGTACTGATATTACAGATAAACCGTTAGAGATCTTATTTAATTATATTCTTGAAAAATAATGTTTCCCAAAGTCAAGGTCTAAAGGTGTCATTATACCTGTGTTCAAAAAGGGAGATAATGCTTATGTTAATAATTACAGAGGTATTACGCTTATTAGTTGTTTTGCTAAATTATTCACTATTGTCAGAAATAAAAGATTGAAGAAATGGTCAATTGCGAATGATATTGCTACTGACGCACAGTTTGGTTTAAAAGCAAATTAAAGTACTGTAGATGCAATATTTTTATTGAATTCCTTTATCAAAAAACAATTGAAAAATAGATCTAAACTGTACTGTTGTTTTATTGATCTTCAAAAGTGTTTTGATTCAATATACAGGAATGGCCTTTGGGTTAAACTTATTAAAATGGGGATTAGTGGAAGACTATTTTATGCTGTACGGTCACTTTATAATGATGTTAAATTGTGTGTTTAACATTTGAATCAATTATCTGATGTGTACGATTGTGATATAGGATTATTGCAAGGGGAGATAATGTCTCCTCTGCTCTTTTCTCTGTTTATAAACGATGTAGAACGACATTTACAACAGGATCCAAATGCCTGTATTTCTTTAGATCAACTTTCAATTTATTTATTACTTTTTGCAGATGATGCAGTTATTTTTTATGAAACTGAAGAGGGCTTGCAAAAATCTTTGGATAATTTTAAGACATATTGTGATATATGGAAACTTAAAGTTAATATTGCTAAAACAAAAATTATGATTTTCGAGAAAGGTGGTAACAACAGAAACACTAATTATTGTTTTAAGTTTGATGCAGAAACTATTGAAATTGTTAATTCTTTTTATTATCTTGGACTTGTATTATCTAGCGGTGGCTCATTTACAAATGCTATAAAGACTCTATCAGGAAAAGTACTTAAAAAAGCCATGAGCTCTTTACTTTCAGTAACTAGACCATTAGAAATACCAGCAAAAATTATGTTTAATCTGTTTGACAGTTATGTTGCATCCATACTAAAAAAGTCTTGTGAAGTATGGTGATTTACAATGTCTGAACAAATAGAAATAGTTCATAGGATGTTTTTAAAATTGGTGTTAAATGTAAAAATGACTACATGTAATGCTGCTTTGTACGGTGAAGCTGGTCGTTTTCCGCTTTTTATAATACGGCAAATAAGAATTGTAAAATATTTTTTGAAATTACGCTTAGAGAAAAGTTATAATTGTTTGCTAGAAAATGTAATTTCGTCACTTCGATATATTGCTGATAGAGATGCAAATCAAACACTAACTGGGCTTCTAAAGTTAAGCAATTGTTAAAAGAAACAGGATTTTATGATGTTTGGTTATTTCCTGAATCTGTCAATGTTAATTTTTTTTATTCCAATACTAAGAACAAGACTTATAGATATTTATATCAGTAACTGGAGACAAGATGTAAATAATAAAAGCTTACTCTCTTTGTATAAAGAAATAAAACATAACTTTGAATTATCAAATTATTTAAATAAAATGTTTTGCACAAAACTGAGAAATACAATAGCTAAACTAATATTGTCTTCGCACCGCTTAAATATAGAGACTGGCAGACATTGAAACATTGTGAGATCGGAAAGAAAATGTACATTTTGCAACCTAAACGACATAGAAGATGAATACCATTTTGTTTTTAATTTGTCCTACTTATTCAGATTTAAGAAAATTGTAAATACCACGTTATTACTATAGGCATCCCAGTATGGTTAAATTTATTGATCAGTTAAATACATGTAATACAAATACTTTGAATAGATAAGCAATATTTTGTAATAAAGCATTAAGTATAAGACATGAAAATATGAATAATGTATATGACTTATTAGATAATATCAAATAATAAATTTGTATGTTTGTATTTTCACTCTCGCTGTATTTAATGTATGCTGTATATTTGTGTAATGACGAGGAACTGCTATATTCAAGTCATTTTGAATAATAAAATATGTCCTGTTTTGTTCTTAACTATCCTGAAAATTGTCCAAAAAGCTTTTTAAGACCATCTCTAGGTCAAGTTAGAATATCGGTGGTCATCCGTGGTAAAAACTAATCACACATACCAAATATTGAAAAGTTCAGCGGTAACATTTTTGCCCAAATATCTAAATCAACAATTTTCTCGCTCATGTTCGAATATGGGTAAGCTGGGGTCAAACATAGTTAACACACACCAACTAGTGAAAAAAATCTAACATTCTAGAGGCTACTGTTTTGGTCTATATTAACCGGAAACCGATCAGAATGAATGTTTGGATGATTTCTTGGGTCAGAAACTAGTTCACAAAGACCAAATATATAAAAGTCTTGTTATTGCTCTAAAAGTTAGAGTTTAACCTTAATGTCATAGAAAGTGATCTTAAAAGTTGTTTAAAGTATGTCTAGATAAGTTTAAATATTGGTCATCTAGGGTCACACAGATCAAATATGGGAAAACCTTGTTAACACACTAGAGTAAATATTTTCAAGCTGAAACATGAAGATGGTGAAATGTTGAGTTAAAAACATCCGCAGATTTTGTTCATACGGCGGTTATCATTGAATCTTCAATGAGACACTCGCGCTTCCGTGGGAAGCGGCATATGGTCTCTAAATAGAAGAAGTTGCCCTTAACGAGAAAACATTGAATGGAACTTTGAAAAATTGAATTTTGAAAGAGGAACAGAGGTTATGAAGCCTGCATATTACAGATTTGACGTCAAAGACAAATTTAAAAGCAGAAAATATATTCTAAGGGTGACTCAGCAATTTTCATTTGAAATCAAATAAAAGGAACTAAAATACCATTTATATTCACAACCAACAACAATGTCGTGCTGAACGATCTTCAAGGATCGAAAATATAACATTTTCCATAATATGTAGGGGCGGGTCTTTACAGCCGTCACACGGCACAAATAACAACATTTGACCATAAAGTAGAAACAATCTACATAATCAACATAATAATAATACGGGTATAAACATTTAAAAACTATCGACAGACTTATTTTTTTTTGTCAATAGATACAACCCCCACCCCCTCCCCCCAAAAAAAAACAAAAACAAAACAATCCAATGTATAGAGGAAAGGAATCTAACTTGTAAGTGTAGCGATAGTTTATATGGAACTCAAATTTATGAATGTGCCACTATAGAAAGTATTAAGGCCCCCTTTTATACATGAACGTATGGATCAGTAAATGGTGCGCACTGTCACTGAAAATGAACTTTTTTTTCTACTTAGAGCTATATTTTTTTCTGCAAATGATTTAAACAAGAGCACCACATACGAGTGACAATATACGCCCGAATGCAAATTTAGTTTAAGTAAATAGAATTTAAAGTAATCAAAATATGTTTTAAACAGAAAGGATACCCATGTACAACATTTGTCAAAAAATCTTTTTATTTCAATTATTAATATTAAGATCTTCATATGGATACATGCCAATATGTGCTATGATATTGTCACATGTATACTTAGTGACAATTATACACTCAGCAAAAATAGAAACCTGACAGTGTATATTTAATTATTATTTTCAGGAAATCGATGACGGAAATGTAAAAACGAATGATGGTCATGAAAAGAGATGCATGGACAACATTGATATGATTTTGTTGTTTATTATTTTGTTTAAGTTTGATAAATTACGCTTGTTCTAAGGAAAAGGTCAAAAGCAATTTATCAATTTTGTGGCTATAACGTTTTGACTACGTGCAGGTAGGTTTTAATCATTTCATTAACACTTTTGAAATGCATGCGATTTTTTTTTCCATTTAATTCAATATCAGTTGTGGTCACCTCTGGCTCTAAGTAGTGAGTCAACACGTCGACGCATAGAATTGACGAAACGTTGAAAAAGGTTATTTGGAAGATTGTTCCCTTCCGCTACTAATGCATTTGTCAGTTGGAGGATATTCTGTGGGGCGTGATGTCGTCGGACATTTCTGCCAAGCACATCCCAGACATGCTCTATTTGATTCATATCTGGAGACATTGCTGGCCATTGCATAATATTGATGTTGGCTGCAGCAAAGCGAGTGCGAGTTATTCTCGCCGTGTGAGGACGGGCGTTGTCTTGTTGAAACACAACGGGACCGTTTCTTTGCATAAACGGGATAGCCTCTGCATTCAAGACTTCGTTGTTGTATCTCTGGGCGTTTAAGTTGCCGTGTATTACAATAAGCCGGATCTTTTGTCCACCTATTATCCCGCCCCATACCATAACGCTTCCACCACCGAAACGATCATGCTGTCTAACACAGACAGGTGCAAACCTTTTGCCCTTTCGACGGTACACGGCCGTCGGCATGACTGATATTGTAACAAGACTCGCCTGAAAACAGGACAGTATTCCAGTCACATCGCCGCCAGTGACGGTGCGCACGTGCCCTCCTAATACGGGCGTCGCGCTCTAATCGGGCGTTGTTGTTCGCGCAACCGATTGCGAATGGTTTGTGCAGCTACGTTAAACGCGGGCGCGGTCAAGGTCGCCGGTCTAAACCTGTCACGTAAGTGAGTGAAAACAATTGCACGATCGTCCCTTTGGGTATTTGCCCTTGGCCTACCTGGCCTTGGACGATCGTGCACATCACCTGTAAGTCTATAGCGACTTACAAGTTCATGAACTGTGTTGCGACTGCAGTTAAACGTTCTACTCACGTCAACAACAGGTGCCCCACCCAGCAGCATTTCTATTGCTTGATTTCTCTCTGCTTGTGATAAACGTGGCATTGTGTAAGCTATCAACTTTAGGTGTGAATAACACTAAATTGTTACTGAATACATGTATAGTGCCTTACATAACTGTCTATCTGACATCGTTCAGCATGCACGGGGTTCACGTGCAAAAACTAAAAAACATGTATAGTGTATCTATTGTACATGAATACTCACTACACATGTTTTGATTTAAATCACAAATTAGAAAATATTTAAAAGAAATAAAGTGTCAGGTTTCTATTTTTGTTGAGTATATATGTCAAAACTTCCCAGTGGAGTACATACCCCTTAAATGCCAGACCAATCAATTCTCTCGCCAACCTACTGGGCACAACCATTTTTTAAAATATCAGTGAAATGATTTATTGAACAATTGCAGGGTTCTTCTATGTAATGATACATGCAAAATAACTGAGTTCTGGGATGGATTTGTAATTTTAAAAAAGAATACATATATGAAAAAAAGTTTTTCTATCTATGCGCCCCTGGGGCAGGGCCAATATTGACCCCAGGTGCATGATTTACATTTTTCATGTCAGCAGGGGATGTTTTATGCGAAATATCTAAGCTTTAACATAAATTTATTATTTTTGGGTATATGAAAATGTGTTCTTATTACCTTGTTTGATTTAAAACTTTTAAAATTCAGCAATTGAAAAAATGCAATGGTAACCATGGGCTAAACTTATTATATTAGTATTCCTTCGTATGAACATATATTTTGTTTTAATGCATAATAAGACAGGTGGTTAACGTGTCTGCCTTTCAAGCTAGAGAGCATGGGTTCAAGCCCTACTCGGGTCACGACCATGTTTCTTCATATGACACTAGTACTGGTTGGTTTCAGGAAGCGGACTCGAAAGTGATTAATATCAGTTGCAAGAGCTTGTTTCGCAATCGAGCTTAAATAAATATGTTTAAACCAATAAGGCGGGTATAGTCATTTTACATCAGCCTTTCAACCCGTACCAGTCTTTCAGTTAGAGAGAGACTGTCCACAATATAGCAAAAGTTTTCATTTCAAGTGAATTTACATGTCTTATTTGACATCAGTTTCAGTTAATAAGGATGTCTTATTTCAACATAATTAAATCATAAAAACAAGCTCCACACTTATTATAATCTCAACAAGACGAAAAGCTAAAAATACAAAGATTGATCAAAAAATCAAACCGATTTCAGACGGTGACTTAAACATAATTAAACTAAAATCCTTCATTCAATCTTTAAAGTTGGGTTGGATCAGACGTATGTTCAATGAAAATAAAAAATGGAAAAACATCATCGAACATTCTTTTAAGAATATATATAAATTTTCAAAATTGGGTCCTGACTTTATAAAAAAATCAGTTGGTACATAGAATAGATAACCCCTTTTGGAAAGATTTATCTTATCATGAACTATATTTTATACGAAAGTACAACTAACTAATAGGAAAGACTATCTTAAGCAACCAATCTGGTTAAATTCAACAGTCAAGGTCGGAAGCTCACCGATTTTGTTTTTATAAAACTTTGTTTCAAAAAGGTATTACATTTGTTGCTGATTTGATTGATAATGATGGTCAATTTCATAGTTTACAATCTATACAAAATATTCTACAAATAAACATAAATTTCCTGCAATACGAGGGACTTTTAAGATCCCTAACAAATTTTAGAGTTAAACTTGAAATATTTACTGAACAATTTAATACTTTGAAACCAATCATTCCCAAACAAATTCAAGTAATCACAAAAAACATTAAAGGTTGTCATCCTATTTATGAAATATTAGTAAACAATAAAAAACATCCAACATCTCAAGATGGAAATGGAAACATGTACTTTTATTACCCGAAACTTTTGAATGGAAAAATGTTTATACAACTGTTCACAAGATTATGTCAGATACTTACTGAAGGTACTTCCGGTACAAATTAATAAATAGAACCTTAGCAACAAATACTTTTTTAAGATTGGAATAAAAGATGACAGAATGTGTTCTTTTTGTAGGGAAAATAACGAAACACTTTTACATCTACTTTATCGGTCTCTTGGTCAATTTTTCGCAGACTTTTCATTAAATCTAAATGTCGATGGATACAGATTAAGAACTCTCAAAAGAAGAAGTAGATATATGATCCAAAGAAAACGGATTAAACATTAAATTCTATTTTTCTTGGTGCAAAAAGATATATTTACACATGTAGGTAAAATAACCAAAACTTCAATATACAAACTTTTTATAATACGTTAGTTTTTCATTATAATGTAAAAAAGTATATCCAATATTGTTCCTGTAACTGGGATAAATTCAATGATATCAAATTCTTGTCAATATTACAGCTCCTTATTGAATAATTATCTGAATATCTTCTTACCTCACATTAAAACACAAGGAAATTTAATGTTTTATAATTAGTTTATAATAATAAACTATAATACCATCCAGAGTCAGAGATGTGTCATATACATATTTCTCATTATGATGTTTTTCTCATTATGATGTAATACATATATTTTTGTGACACATCATAAAAAAGCATTGGGCCACAAGTACATCCTACATACATAATGTACACTTCCAATAAAGATGATATTTACTCTCTTTAGGTTCTATTTATAATCGTGTAATAGAAAAATGCTTTAATTTCAAAGAAATTTAGGAGAAAGTTCCGGCTGATAATAATATTATTTGTTTAAATCTTTTTATGAAATATGTAATTGTTAATTGTTTACTTTGAAAAACTACCTTAAACCTGGATGAAAAACTAAGCAATTTTGTTCTTCTAATAAAGGGAAGTAAATTTGTTAACATATGTTAGATATACTCGTAGTAGTTGTATTTCTTAATGAGACAAGACTTTTAGAAGCATAGAAATGTGGTAATTGTTAAACTACACTATTGATACATATAAAGACTCTCTGATAATAGAAATATGTCGATAAACTTTTCCGTTAGGAGACATTAAATTGTGGTTTATTTTAATTAAGATCATCCTTGTCCATGGTCTTAAAAACTCTACCTACTATGTAATTAATTCTGTGAACTAAACATAGCACAATACTTTCATATTATACATTTTGACTCATTTTCTGAACCATAATGTTTTACAGATCATTTCACTTTTTATCTTTATTTTCTTTAAAAGGTTTAGCGATATCTCTAGTTTTTTACGTCAACTAACACAAAATATGGCGCCAAAACAGGAAAAAATGTGTTTGGCTAACATCGGGTGTTACAACACTAGGAATCAAAAACACCTCTCAACTGCTGGATTTTATAGATGCATAGACATCAGTAAGTCGCCTCTTACTATTGCACAGGGATAAAAGCTGGCTGCAATTCTAATGCCTCGGCCAATAAAAAGTAACCAATTTATCACAAGGGGATATATCATGTACAACATTTTATTTTGCAGCACCATAAACTAGTAAATAAATCTGCAGTATCGTACATTCTAGTTGCGACAATATTATTTCAAAACAAATCATTTTTTTCAAAATATGATACAGAGATAGAGAAGGTAGTAAATGCAACCATATGATTTAAAACATATTTGAGAATATAGTCTTTCACTTTACACTTTAATATTTACCTGTTTAGTTTTAGAAGTCTGTCCTGTATTTTCAACTAAATGTCCACCGGTTGCTCCACTTACTATTTTGCTAGTTAATGTCGACATAACGGAATCAATAAAATTTGATTTTCCGCTGTTTACAGGACCATAACATAAAACGCGCATCGTTTTATCGCCCAGCGCAGACATCTTCTTGTCAATATCACTTTTCTTGTCCTCAGCAGATGTCTAGAACATAACATTTACCAATAAATAAACACCCCACACCCTCGAAAACAACACACAAACAAAAACGAAGCGTGTTTGTTGACTGCCTTACTTACTAAACACTAGCGAAACAAACTGACATAGATATACTCCGGACTAAAGTGACTGCAACTTGTCATGTATATCTACTGTTAAGTCCTAAACAATTGTCAAGATTTCTTTTATACCTCCTTGATAGTCTGTCAATATTGCATGTCTAGTTCTAATGATTCCAGTTATTTATTCCCTGATTATTATTTTTAATACAGAAATGCTCGATAATTTCAGTTATCACAAAGTAAGATAATGAAACCCAAGTTCTAAAGCTATCAAAGTACGGCAGCCAGAAAGTAATATGAAAATGATTTCAAATATTTGTAATCATTTCCCCAAATTTTCCAAATAAAAAGCGAAAATACGTATTGAAATACAATTAAATAAATTATAATTAATCCTTTT
The DNA here is from genome assembly GCF_026571515.1 of Ruditapes philippinarum. Classification (NCBI taxonomy): domain Eukaryota; kingdom Metazoa; phylum Mollusca; class Bivalvia; order Venerida; family Veneridae; genus Ruditapes; species Ruditapes philippinarum. Next base: position 73,571 of record NW_026866619.1, read on the forward strand.
TAGAAATCGGCAAGAAAATCAGCCTGTTTGGGTGCAGCTTTAAAAAGATGTTGTTTATTTAAAGAAGGAAAAAAACTAAATACAGACAGTTAAAAACCCAGGAAAAGTCGATTTATCAGCACAATTGTGAAATTTTAAGTGTTTGTATGTCTTTTGGATATTAAGTCACACATACACTGTGCCTATCACACAACAATGTTTTACATTTACTCGTAAAGTATGACATAAGGTGTCCCTTTGAGCATTCTTTTGACAAAAGCAGGCATCGGAGTAGAACCACCGATCATCCGATTATCCATAATCTATCATCATATGATAGCTACATGAAAAAATCCAAAGTCTCAGAGGTTAGTAAGTCAGTGCATTGCTAAGTTATGTATTCTACATGCTTCAAATGTGAAAATGTCAAAAATCGATACATTGCGGACAAACATTCTTAAGCATTTGAGCAGACAAGATTATTGTAGTAAAAGCCCTTGTGACCTTGACCTTTGACATAGTCACCTAAAATCAATAAGGGTCATCTACTACTCATAAACAACCTCAATAACAAATATGAAGACTGTTAACCAAAGCATTTTTCAGCAATTGAGCGGACAAGCATTGTTTAGTCTAGGCCCCTGTGACCTTGATCTTTAACCCATTGACCTCAAAATCAATAGGGGTCACCTAATGGTCATGATCAACCTCCATGCAAAATATGAAGACTGTGGGTCAAAGGAGTCTTAAGTTATTGGGCGGACAAGCATTTTGAGTCAAGGCCCCTGTGACTTTTGACTCAGTGACCTCAAAATTAATATGGGTCATTAAATGGTCATGACTAACCTCTATGCCAAATATAAAAATTGTGGGCCAAATGATTCTAAAGTGATTTGGCGGACAAGCTTCTTTTAATCAACGCCCTTCTGGCCTTGACCTATTGCATAGTAACTTCAAAATCAAACGAGGTCATCCACTAGTCATAAACAACCTCAATGCCAAATATGAAGACTGTTTACCAAAGCATTCTTAAGCAACTAAGAGCTTTTAAGATTTAAGGCCCATGTGAACTTGACCTTTGACCCTGTGACCTCAAAATCTATAGGGTCATTTAATTATCATGAATAACCTCCATGCCAAATATGAAGACTGTGGGTCAAATATTTCTGGAGTTAATGGGGCTGACAAGCTTTTTTGGTTAAAGTCTATGTGACCTTGACCTTTGATCCACTGACCTCAAAATAAATAAGGGTCATCCACTAATCATGACTAACCTTCCTGCCAAATATGAAGACTGTTGATCAAAGGTTTCTTAAGTTATTTGGCGGACAAGCTCTTTTTAGTCAAGGCCCCTGTGACCTTGACTTTTGACCTGGTGACCTCAAAATCAATAGAGGTCATTTACTAATCATGACCAATCTGAATACGAAATATGAAGACTGCGGGTCAAAGGAATTGTAAGTTATTTGGAGGACAAAGAAAATCTGACGGATGGCCGGACGCCCGACAAACTGATTCCTGCATACTCCCCTTACAACTTTGTTGTGCGGGGGTATAACTAGACATCGTCACTGAAGTATCATTTGTTCCTCCATGTCTGAATAGTTATTGTTGATTACATGCTATGGACAGATGATCGAGTATCAACGCACTTAGTTCGATTACAGATTATAAAGTAACAACAAAAAACAAATTGGTTAATATACTTACGCTAATTCCAAGTTGGCGTACACGATCTGACCAGCTATTTTGAGGTTGTTGTCCTAGAAATAAAGTTTAATTACTGTTCACTGTTTGGAGTTTTAGAACAAAAGTTGGTGTTTATGTAATAGTATGGGCATCTACTCTGATCTTAAAATAGACTAAGTTCTAATCAAACGATTAAACCTGATATAAAGATCTCTAAAATAAATAATCTTAATTAGAAAATAGAGTTTTTCTTAGTGAAAATAATAATAATAATTTTAAATAAGCATTCTTTCTTAAATGTGTTAGGAACTTCTCAAATATCAAAAGCATTGATTGAAATTGTATTTATTTGTTGTTTGGTCTTATTAATAGCGACACATATATTAAACTACTAAGCCTTGAGAATTGATTACTCTCGTTTGGTCTCCGAGTAGAGCATTGATTCTTATAGAAACTGACCACTGTTACTATGACTCCGTAACTTTAGAATTCGGTGTTTGTACAGAGGCCATACATGTATAAATCTCATATATATGAAGTTATGAAGTTAAGTTTTTATTTTGCAACCATTACATTGATGCCATGACGTTAGAATTCAGTATATGTGCAATGACAATAGATTCATATATAAAGTTGAGGACATATTATGTGAATACGTTCAAACACTATTACATTAGAGTTGTGACTTCAGAATTAAATTCTATCACTAAAATCATACATATATATATTTATATTGAATTGTATATTTTGTGAACATAAAAAAGTATTATCATACATAGAATTAAGTGTATTTGCTAAAATCATATATAGACATATACATTCATGTACAAAATTGATTACATGTTTTGTAGATTTTACAAAAAAGACAACATGAACTGTTTTAATGATCCAAAAATTCAGTTAAGCCCCCTACCTTGCAGTAAAATGAAATTTGCATATTAGACTAGTCTGTCTTACTCGGAAGCTAATCCTCTATTAGTGGTATACCAAATTATCTCAAGTCTTGGGCTTCCATCTGTCGGCCCCTTCAGAATGGATCTTAATTCGGTCTTTTTTCTGGTCTTCGGGATAATAGATTCTAGCATGTTTAAGTGTTTTAAATTTAGTATCGCTTAAGCCTGTGCTAGGGGCGTGAGGGATTTGCACTTATTTATTATCCCTTCCCTCATGTACAGACTCAATTAAACAGAGTCTGCAATTTTCATGTAATTGTGTTGTGAAAAATGCTTTAAAAAGGATCATATATCATTCAGATTTTTATTCCTATTACACACTGATGCGCCAGTAACTTCATTTCTATTACAAAATGATTTCTAAACAATGAGCATAAACCCTTTGGGTTTGTACCAAATACGCATACTGTAAAGACTGATATACAAAGTGACAGATGTGATAATTACATTGATTCTTTCTTAGACATTTACACCAAATGCATATCATCGAAAGAGGACACTTCCTTTTTTCCCAGTCATGACATCAAATTTATACTTACCACAGAGCAATCCTTAAAAAAAATTCTTCACAGTACAAAAAATTGTATATCTGCCTGCTGCAGTATCTCATACCAAGACATGTCCGCGAATCATCTTTACAAAATTAATGCTTTTATCGCCAGAGATAAGATAATCTTTTATAGTACTTGTAAAATAACTTACAAACAAGTAAGTCAAATGTTTTTAATAATGTACTTATCTCAATTCAATTAGTTACTTGTAATTAATAGTTTAAGCCGGTTTTGCGAAAGTCTTTTACATAAATCAATTAGCAGCAGTTACCTATGTTTTAAGTATTTTAATACGTCACATTGTAAATAATCATCATTGGTTCATTATTGGATTAACAGCACTGGCATTGATGATAAATTACAATGTGCTTAAAACATAGGTAACCGCTACTACTTAATTTATGTAATTATCTAATAATGAACCAAATTAATAAATAAATAGATAGATAGATAGATAGATAGATAGATAGATAAATAAATAAATAAATAAATAAATAAATAAATAAATAAATATATTTATAAGAATGTTATGACAATTTAAGTAAAATTTAATAGTTGATCATGAAAGGCAATTAAATAATCTAATATGTTGGTTTAACCATATGTGTAATTGTGTCCAAGTGTTAATCAGATTTGTTAATAAATAATTATAAAGATTTGACAATCAGAGCTAAAATTCAATATTTGATTTTGTCAGTCAAGGTCACATAAATGTCAAGATCAATTTTGAATAATTTTACAAGTCTCTTTTGTTGAAAATTATCTTTTGCCCAAGGATTAACAAATTCCTTAATTGACAACATTTGCAAAATACGTTAATTTATTAGTGTCAATGTCAAACTAAAAAACTAAGAAATTACATTAATTAGACCTTCAAAAGTGAAGGTCATTTTCGAGTCAGGGTCAAACCGGGTATAAATTTAATTTTAAGACATTATCTTCATTGTTCTGAAAGTATGGCAACATCCCATTCCTCCTTAGTAACAAGATATAACCAAGTTAATATAACAAGTTAATAAGTTATAACCAAAAGTAAAAATCAAGGAAAATTAATTGACTTGATCTTTATTCATGAATGAAATGAATGAAGGTTATAATAATTTCGGTCTACAAAAGGTCTTGTCCTGGGGATTGATGTGTCCAATAAGTCACTGGTTGCTATGGAAAGTCAATGGGAAGTCACTGATTTTATAAAAAGTCATTGATTGCGTTAGAGATTACTGGTAGCTATCGAAGATCTGGAAGTCATCTGATTGCTATTGAAAGTAAATGGCTGTGATGGAACGTCGTCGGTGGCTATGAAACTAACTGGTTGCAATAGAAAGTCACTGGTTGCTTAAGAAAGTACAGGTTGCTATGGAAAGTCAATTATTGCTATGGGTGCCATTTGATGCTAGGAGGCGTCATTGTTTACTAGGAAATTCACTGGTTGCTTTGGAAGTCTCTGGTTGCTATGGACAGTCAATATTCGATATGAAAGCTACAGTTGATATGACAATCGTTGCTGTGTAAGCCATTGGTTGCCATGAATTGTCAATGATTGCTATGGAAGTAAAAGGCCGCTTTGAAGTCAGTAGTTGCAATGGAATTCTCTGGTTTATGTACGAATAAGGAAAATTCATGATCACCATTTCCTCATGGGTGGAGGAAATATTGCCTCAGGGCTATAATTTTATCAAACTGAGTAGAGGTGAACACTATAATGTTTCATGCCAAATATCTAAGCTCCAGCTCCTGTAAGTTCACAATGTACATATTAGGAAACATCAAGACCAACCCGGGGTTTGGGAATTTTGGATTAATTCATATAACCTGTTTGCTAGAAACTTAAAAGATTCACCGGTTTTTATTTGCGTTTAAGCTTGATCTGGTAGAATATGTTCTCTGAATCAAGACACAATACTTCTATAAGCGGACGGGGAATTGCGAAAAATAGTGCAAATAGTGATACAATCAAGAAACTTTCAGGAAATCATCTTTAGACCATGTAGTTTTCAAAAGTGAAGTAGTCCCAAATATCTCCGCCCATTTAAGCTGGCCGCCATTTTCAAAATGGCCGCCATATGAATTTGACGAACATTAATGGCTCATTCAGTCAAATTGTTGTGAAGACCTGAAACTTTATACCATAACATATATAAAGAAAGTGTCTACTTTATTAAAATTGAAATCTTACAAAATTCCGCTCTCATATCTCTGCACAATCCAAAATGGCGTCCAATATGGGCGCCGATTTTTTTTGCAAAACTGTTATATCATTTTTATAGTATTAATATTATTTTTTATTAAGGCCCGTTTATTTAAGAAAAATAATACAAGAATACAAACCAAGGCAACTTTAGCATTTATATTGATATGTAGATAATAAAAAAATAAATATATTTTGTTATGTTTTTAGTCAGGTATTATATCAGAATATATAAGACATTTTAAAAAGTTAAGAGGTTCATTCATTTACACACTTACACAAGAAAAGGGGCAAAAGGATGAACAGAAAAGAGTAAATTATAAAGTATTATTTTTAGTACAAAATAAGATATGTTTATTTTAAATAAAAGTGTTTAAACAAATCAGAAATAATCAAATTTGATGTAAATCACAATCAAAGTAAAGTTTTTTTTTAAATTTATGTCTTAAATATCTTAAAAAATATCAAGAAAAAATTGTCATTGTTTTTGCATATTTCTCTTATTTGGTTTTCTTAATCTATATAAATAATTAAAAGTGTTTTTTTTTAATTTTTATTTGACATTTAATTAACAGGGTTGTTTTAAAAATGTAGAAATAATCATAAAATCTGTAGGTTTAATATTTTGTCAAAGTGTGTGGGGTTAATTTATTCAATAATTAACAGTGGTATGTTAATTCTATTTCTTCGCTTTTTCTGTGAATTCTTATGCAAATGTTCCTTATTTAAAAGTAATTTTTTATTGGACACACTAGTCAGGTATTTTTGGCTTCCTTTTGGTCAAGTCAATATTTCAAAATATCAATAAAAGCAACTACAATCGTGTCTAAATTCAGTTATTGGCGTCCGCGCCGAAGCGCGGCGCCCCTTATGGAATGAAATCAGATTTTGTGAAAGGGCGACAGCAACTTCTCGAGCCTTTATATCGGTCATAATAAAAGCCGATTATTCCGATCCGTATGAGGGTGCTTGATTATTATTAATTAGAAATGAAATGTCGCGATATGTACAATGAATAGCGAACTGGAGGATTTCGCAATGCAAACATTTTCAAATGAAATAACATTTTCCGTCTCTTCGGGGTTTTTTTTTTATTTATCATTTTGTAGTACGCAGTGTGTTATTATGGTATGTTAAAATAGAATGATGAGTTGATGACCTATACATTCCGAAAATCTATTTATAGAGGGATGTACTCCTATCGGTAATTCCCGGTCTCTCCCGGTCTATTTTGACCGGGATTTACTAGAAACCGGCGAATAGTATCACACGTTTATTGTCCGGTCTGCCCCGGTTTTGGAGTAGATGTTTGATATCGTTACAGAACAGAACAAATATTTTACAGATAAATAAGCCTTTTTTCCAAAATGAATGTTTGTCACTTAGTTTGGTTACAATAATTAATAAACATAGATCAACTCTCAAATTTATTGATTATTATTATACATAAACATACAATTCGAAAAAAAACCAACAACAACAACAATAGCATGTTTCATTTTATCTATATGAGAAAAAAACAATAAATATGTACAATAATTGAGAAAAAAGGTAACATTTATGGTATTAATATGACACTATCAACTTTGAAACATTTATTTAATTTGTTATTCGTGTTTAAGTAAAGATACCGAGGAATTATTCAAAGTTACAAATAAGATTTTATGAATTATTCAATTGATTGATAATTTAAAAAATGATAAAGAAAAATACAAAAGTACATGTACATGGTTTAAGAATAAACAATATTATATATTGAAAGATTAACCATAATTTACTGACTTTTTCCAGTTAAGTTTTGACCTAGAATAGCCGGAAAATTGAATTCTTTACATTCTTTTTACAATTTTAATAAAAAAAGAGTAGTAAACGTTAAAACTCAGTATTAAAATAGCACATAAAACACAGAAAAAAATAGAGGAAAACAATATTCATAAAATCTGTATTTTGTATATTAAAATAGATATTACAATTATTGTATAATAAACAATTATGCTCAACATGATCAAAATGGTAATATAACCAGTGTCATATTTTTACTAAGTGTGAAGAGATACCTTAAGAGGGGGTCTTCGCTAATAGCGATAACATAATAAGGGACAATTCCACAAGTGTGGTGTTGATCATGCTTTACACATATGAATTATAAATGATTGTATACATGTATATCCGTTGCTGTTAATAATCACGATCATAAAGAAATAACAAGTAATATTCTAATCTCTAGCATGCCAATGAAAGTTCATAATGAACCATGTCTTTCGTACATTCATTCTGGTAAAAGCCAATTAACCATTGAAAAGTTTATAAGAATATCTTGTCATCATATGTCTACTAGTTCATCTTCAATTTCTGCATTTTTTGCTTGGGCGCCCTTTGATGCTTTGCATGAATGCTTTTCTTGTTAATTTCAGTCATGCTTTTCTTAATTGTAAATTGTAAAGATGTATAAGAAAACAATAAATCAACAAACGTGCTTTTAAAAGCAAACATGTACATGAATGTATTGTATAAAGGTAGTCCATTTTAGCATATTATTAGCTCCTTCACAATTTCATTCTGAAAATATAAAAATGCTTTAAAAGCTAACCCAATGAGATAATGATTTTTTCCATTCGATATCTAAATATAGTAAATATAAGGCCACCGTCACATCATCTCATCCATGTGTATTGAAACAACTGACGTACATACAGTGTTTGATGATTTAAGATATGAAGTAACTGTATTTCATAAATTTTTGTATCTCTTTTTTATTTCAATAAGAGGACAATGATGACCCTAAGTTACATTGTTGGAAAAAGGTCACAATTTTGCAGTGGATTTTAGGTGAGTGATCTAGGGTTGATTAATGGGGAAAATGTAATTTGAATAATCTTTGACAGACAGTTAGTTTATATTTCAAATCATCAGCAACTTTACGTGGGTCAAGCGATACTATTGATATACCTATTTCACTACACATAAATGATATGATGTATCAGTTGCCTTAATTTTACTTTTTATCTTTTGAAAATATCATGTCTAGGTATGTTATTCTACGAACAGTGCTAATTCAATTATACTTGATTACAATGATATGAAAGTAAATATAACATTGAATCACACTGTCACAGGCCTTCAGTAAGACTATGATTTCTAATGCAAAATTCATTTTTTCTTATAGCGTTAGCTGTAAAGCGATTTTTTATCTTTCATTAAGAAATTTTGAAGGAATGAATTGGGAATTAATTGTATTCGTAAATAAGACAACATTTTACGCATGATTTGTTATTGTATACTCAGTCGACTATCGTTATAATTAACTCATAATATTAAGAATATCGGATTATTCTTTATCAAGCAAACAAATAATATAACTGAATGTATACACATGACTGTATCACCCTGGATGAACAAGTTTTGTCACGTGACCACAAATGCAAACGCCGATTTAACATTTCAGCAATTACGGACCCGATTTCAGGTAATTATTTGAAGATATCTTTTTTTCTACTGCATCCACAAAATTATGACCCAGACCTTAGGACCAGGCGTTAATTGAGCTTTTATTTTATGTATGTAGTAATTGCGAGACTTAGGTGTTTTTTTAGAACACTTCGACACAAATTTTCTTTTTGCAAGGCAAACGCCGATAGGTTTTACCTTTTCTAATCTTTTTTTGTTCACTGGAAACCCATGTAGAGGGAAAATAATAGAAGATATGTCTTTTTACAAGTAATTATCGTACCTAACTAATTAGTAATTTCATCAGCAAGGTTATATTCGATATAAACCTATGTTTTCCACTTATTGTCGATTCTGCAAATGTCGTCTGATCATGTAAAATGTGCAAACGTCGGTTGGTCATTTGAAATATATGCAAGCGCCCGTTGATGTCTTTTTGAACGCTGAACTATATTTGTCTCATTTCCAGAGTTCTTCATCATATGAAACAATTTCATTGCAAACTGATTCTAATAACTCCATTCTGACCACGACGCGCATGGTTTCAAGATTTATTGAATCTGTCGGTAGCTCAGCCGTTATGTCTTCTATTGGTTACAAACTTGTTACAACAACCAAAATCTCAGATATGTCATCCAAATCCAGGTGTTCTGAAACTGACTGCATGGTTGCTATCGACAAACAGTTTAGAGAAAAACTCAAAACTTCTTACAGCCAGCTGGAGAACTGATACTCAGAAAGATTACTCCAGTAAATTAAGACAATTTATTATATGGTGTCGTCAAAAGAATATTGATTCCTTCACACCATCCTTAAATACTTGTGCTGAGTTTTTTATCAGATCTGTACAATAAAGGTTTACAGTAGGTTACTGCTCTATTTTATCTGCAGTTTTACCTCAAGTAGATAACACTCCTATAGGTCAACATCCGTCTGTTATCAGATTTTTAAAAGTATTCAATTTAATAACTCCTGTAACAAAGTTGTTGCCTGAATGGGATTTGCCTAAGGTTCTTAGTGCGCTACAAACATTTCCTTTTGAACCTTTGAGAAAAACATCAATTTAATTTTTAACATATAAAATTGTTTTTCTTACAGTTATCACGACATTCAGGAGAGCCAGCGACCTTCAAGCGTTAACATTAGGAGGAGCTATTTCTGTGAAGGCAGATGGGGAAACTTTTATCAGACAAGGTTTGGCTAAACAGGATAGACCTGGTCATTCATCAGCAAAATCTTTTGTACCAGCTTTTAAGACCATCCAAGAAGAACACTTGCTATCTATCTTAAAAGAACTGAATCCTTCAGACGTAAAGATGAAACAAGTTTATTTCTGACAATAATTGTACCTCATTCTAAAGCTTCTTCACAAACTTTGGCTTCATATATTCTTAAAACTATTCAAGAGGCTTATGCAGATAAACATAAAAGTGAAACAGCACATTCTACAAGAGCTTTAGGTCCCAATTCTCAACGCTGCAGATTGGTCAAAAGAAAACACCTTCGTTAAATTTTATTTGAAACAAGTAACTCCAAGTGATCTCACTGTGTAGTTCAACGTCGCTATATAGTTCAACCTAAGAAGATTGAATTTTTTTCTAAATTTTTAAATCAAAGTTTATTCCTGACGGATTTTGTGTGGAATTGATTTTTGAGAAGATTATACGGTTTCATGTATACATGTATATATGGGATATACAGAAGTTTTATAAAAGTTTGTTATTCAAGAAGAAGAATGTTTTATAATAAAAAAGAAGGAGAAAAGAGAGAAGTGTTTTGTTCAGAGAATTGTAATGTTTGCAACTTGACTTAAATAACCATCGGTTTATAAGAATCTTACACCGGCTGCCGGTACAGACCGGAATAACTGTCGAGTTTCCGCTAAACAGTTACCCGAGAGCTGGATATTCCCGTCTGTACCAAAAGCCGGTGTTTGATTCTTTTTCTTGCATATTACATGTCAAATATTTTCGGAACAGAAATTATGAAAACTGATATATATATTACGCACTTTTTTCTTATAGTAGCGTATGAACAAACAACTTCATTCATAAAGGAAAAATGACGTCATACTAAGAACGCGATTCATTCATAAAAGGCGCGCGTCAATGACGTCATTTAAAGCACGCGACTTGTCTTACATGGGGGTGTAAGACAGAGTTTTCCAGCACCGTAGTAAACGGTAGATAATCCTGTCTGAGATGCAAGAAATAGAGGATATTGAATGAGTGTAAGTTCAATACTGAATTTATTGCACGAGTTGAATAAAATTATATTATGCGAGCCTCTGGCGAGTTATTCAACGAGTGCAATAAATTCAGTAATGAAGTTACACGAATTTTATATTCTTTTTATCACATACCCAAAATAAAGACCGTTTAAGGTAAAATAAGAGTCATATTTCATTGACGCTTCTATAGTATAACGCTAACATTTAGCGCGTCTTTACACTATGTTTGAATAACGCTAATGACGTCACGTCAAAATATATGCACGGCCGTGCAATACCATATTTACGGAGTCGCAAAATCGGCAAAGGTGTGTGATAAATATATATTTATTATATGTTCAACCGGCGTTTGCATATTTTACATGATCAAACGACGTTTTCAAATTAGACAATACGGGGAATAACATGGGATTATGTCAAATATAACTTTGTTAATGGAATTATAAATGAGTTAGGGACGGGACTGGCATTTAAAAAGACATATCCTCTATTATTTAACCTCAACATGTATTTCCAGTGAAAAAAAATGATTGGAAAAAGTAAAACCTATCGGCGTTTGCTTTGCGAAAAGAACATTTGTGTCGAAGTGTTCTAAAAAAAAACTATTAAAGTCTAGTAATGACTACTCCCATAAAATAAAAGCTTAATTTACGCCGGGTCATACGGTCTATGTTTTTTTGTGCTCGCAGTGGAAAAACAGATATCTGCAAATAATTACCTGAAATTGGGTCCGTGTTTGCTGAAATGTTAAATCGGCGTTCGCATTTGTGGTCACGTGACAAAACTTGTTCATGCGCATTAACTGATATTTTAGCACACTCACTAGACCAGAAGGTAGACAACAATACTTTTATACAAACAACAAAAATATTTGCATAAGAATTCATAGAAAGTTTAACAAAATGCAAAGAAAACGACAATAACTGACGAATTCCGTTTTTTTTTTTCAATTATCGAATAAAGATACCCCACCCACTTTGACAAAATATAAAACCTACAGATTTTATGTTTTTGTTACATTTCTACAATAAAAAGATAGTAGTAATTAAATATCAAATACACTATAAGAAACTAAGTAACCTTTTGAATTTTTTATATAGACCTATTAGAAAACCATGTTAGAGAGATGTGCAAATACTGGCAAATTTTCTTTAATAATTCAAAGTTACTTTTTGGACAAAAAACTTTAAAAGCTTCACTAACATTGTGGTTACATATAACTTGATATGTTAAGATACTTTTTTTATCAAGATATGTATTATTTGTGCTAAAAACTACACTACAAAAGAGATATATCAATTTGGCATAAAATCGGTGGCCATATATGACTCCATCTTGAATTCTGAAGAGATATAAAAGCGAATATTTTTTGAAGATTTGATTTTTTGTGAAGTAGAAACTTTATACATGCTTTAGGGTTTCAGGTCTGTACAAAATTTTCATTGAATAAGCTATTATGTACGTCAAGTTTATATGGTGGCCATTTTGAAAATGTCGGCCATCTTGAATGAGCTGTTATATTTATGGGTCCACTTCACTTTTGAAATTTGCATGGTCTATAGTGATGATATCCTGAAAGTTTTATGCTTGTATCAACATTTGGGCTATTTTGACAGCAGAGACCTTATTACCTGCCTCACTATATCACATAAAGAAATAAAAAGACTGTTACTTATCATTATTATGCAAAATACATAATAATGTAGATCTTTTACTTATAACATCAAGCAACACGCTTCAATTTTATTACCATTTGACCACTGGCCCTTCAGCATACCTCTGCTAGCTGCCTCTGTCATCAAAATAATTTCCTAGGCTCAAAGTTCTAGCGATAACTTTGACAAATTTAGGTTTAAATTAAAATGAGATCATTGCATGATACACTTACCTTATTTTTTCGCAGTGGAATCGTGAAGTGTTCGATACAATACCTAAAATCAACAGGAATATCACCTGGGGATTTTCCAAACCAATCAAACTCTTGATAATAAGTGTGATCCCTCAGAAGCATTAATCACAACAAAATTACATGAAATAAAATGCAGACGAATGCTGTACAGGAAGGATGATAATAAATAACATCCCTCAATTCTCCTAGCACCGATTTGAGCGATACTAATTTGTCAACACTTAAAAGTCTTGGAATCAATGATCCCGAAGGACCAAAAATTATAATATAATCTTGATAAAGTGTGATCCGTCGGAAACAGCGTGATTCCTTATTTATCTAGAAATAACTAGTCTTAATTCCCTTACCTAGCTGCTAGGTGATATTTAGCGACATAAAAGCAGAAAATCCCATGTCAAACTTCTAAACGAGTTATCCAAGGACTTCCATTGTTTTAAAACCTAACAAATACCGCTACATACAAAGAAATAGGCACTCCATGCATGAGTGTGATTTCAGTATTAAATTCATACGGTAGACACTGTCATGATGCAAGTTTAATTTTACCTTAAACAATTATCATGTTTTGCGAATTATATTTTATACATATGATCTTTTTGACCTTGAATTGGGGGCAATGTGTACCTGTTAACCTGACACCACCAGGAAATTGTTATACATGTACATGTATAATTTACTAAACTAGAACTATTATTTAAGTTGATTTATGCGCCATTGAAAAATAAGTGATCTAAAACAAAGTTTTAACTCCACCTGTGTTGTATGATGTTTCACCTGTGTAACAAAATTTTATTACATTTTATTGCCTTGTTAAAATAGTATTTTCGTCTGCTAACCATTCTTTGCTACAACAATATGAAAACATGTTTCTATTTAAATATCAAAGGCATTGACTATTAACCTAGGGGTCCAACAGCAATCCTAAGCTAGATATCCTCATAAACTTGAAATATGTCAAGTTTTCTTTTTACATTTTCTTATCCTGACTCATAATTGTCCGGAAACCATATTGTAATTTTAAAAATAATGACATTGACCCAGGAGGTCCAAAAGCAATCTCAATCTTGGTCTTGACATAAGCATGCTATGTACCAACTTTTATTTCAATATCCCATCGCTAACTCTAGTTATTGTCCGGAAACATTTTTTTCTTTTTAGTTACAGTGACATTAACCCTAGAAAGCCAAAAGTAATCCAAACCTGAGTCTTCATGCTGTCCTTTTTGGCCGTAAACAATGTTTAGTAATAGTGACCTTCACCCCTTGAGTCAAATAGCAATCCCGACCAAGCTCTTCATATAAGCTTACTATATACCAAGTTTGTCTTATTCTTAACTCTAGTTATTGTCGAGAAACAATTTTTCTATTTTTAGTAATAGTGACCTTGAACCCTGGGAGTCAAAACGCAATCCGGACCAAAGTCTTCATATAAGCTTGCTATCTACCAAGTTTGTCTCATTCTTAACTGTAGTTATTGTCCGCGAACAATTAATATATTTTTTATGAACAATAACCTCTAATTTGAACCGGGGGTATCCAAACGCAAAACCAATCTGGGTCTTAAAATTATTAACAATATGTCATTCCTAACTCTAGTATTTGTCCGGAAACTATTTTTCTGTTTTTATTAACAGAGACATTGAGCTTTGAACCAAGGGGCCCAAAAGCAATCCAAACCAAGGTCATATCTATATACCAAGTTTGATTACAGTACTTCATCTCTAAAAGTAGTAATTGTCCGGAAATAATTTTCCTTTATATGTAACAGTGACCTAGACCTTGACTTTGTTCAATTTTACGATTTAGTAAAGTCGTATTTTGAGGACGAACATATAACAATTTTTAAAGACTAGTTCTAATGATTTAAAACGTAAGACGGGATTCATTTTTTTTCAATTTGATATACACAAAATGGATGCCTCTAGCAATCACTCTCAACATTATGGACAAGCAAATAAATCAACTACAGCAATACCATCAACACTTATTAATATTACATAAAAACACTTCACATTACCGCCTATGTACATGTATAATAGAATTTTGCGCAGCCATCTCAAACATTATTCAAACAAATGCTGCATACACGGTAGACAAATTATATCATTCATTTTGAACCTGTTACTTCTTAGAATGAATGGAATGAGTAACATAAGGCGTGCTTTCCATAACAAAGAACAATTATATCAATTAGAAGAGAGAGTCATACATTTCAGCATTTCTGTTTTATCCGAATCATGTACTCGATAATATAACTTTATAACAGTAATAGTAATATAGCTTTATAGCAGTAATAGGAAGATATGGAGTTCGCGAGGCGGTATATCGGATTTATTTCTATTTGCATCAATGAAGTGTTGGTATTAAAAAGAAATTTAAGAAAAATAATTTCCTGCAAGGAGTATTTACTTGAAAGTTAAAAAAATATTTGGGGCTGTGTGATGTTGTCAAAGACATAATTAAGTAAATAAAAACAACTGGTACACAGATACCAACATCATAACAGCAGCAGCTGCTAACAATTATGTGCTTACCTCTTTTCTGCAATAACACGCCCTTTATTAATTCCACCATTGACGACAATGCCTGGATTGCAAGTCTTTTTTTTCATCACACTTGGTATCATTAATGTAGTTGACAACAGGAAATATATGCCTTTCCTCGAAACGCAACGTTGTAGAAATATATTGTACCATATCTTTTGCTTTAGTGCTGAAGTAAATATGGCCTGCATCTTCCTTTATCCTTGGACAGAGGTGATCAAACTTTGTTGCAACGCATACAAAGGGAAGCCCTGTAACAAGTCAATACAATGTTGTAGGAAATGTATACATAAATGCAGCAATTTGTAAATTACTGCGGATGATCACGTGACCACAATAGTACAACGGGTTTATAACATGGCGATCTTAACGCTCGGGAAAAGCAGTAAAATTGAGGTAAGCATAAAGTTAACGTTAAATTTATACGTAAATCTAAGCCGCACGGAACCCTTGTATAATAACCACGTAACGTACTGTTCTGTTATTGGTTACTATGTAGCTCTCTCTGTTAAGGTCTGAAAGTCGAAACAGTTGTTTAGGGTGATGAATACAATGATGGAACAAGTACTAAAATGCATTGTTATTTCAGTAAAAGAAACGCATTTTGAGCAAAATTGGCAAAGACATATTGTGAAGAATTGTAAGTTTTTTTCCCGCCATAAACAATTTCAGTCCTTTGAAAAGTTGCATAACGAAGTTGTACATCTTTTTTAAAAAAAACGAGTCAAATGGTGGAACCAAATTTAATGAGTACAATGGTGGAACGATTTTATTGCCTGTTCTATTTCGTCAAATTTTGCGTTTAATTATGCTTGTTCTCGCTTCCTGTCCTTGAAATCATACCAATATGATATTTTAAAGTGAAAAGAAAGAAGAAGTACTAAAGTCAATTGATTGTTATAATACATTCTCATCCATCTTAATAGTATTCTGCTTTCATAACACACGTGTACGCCAACTTAAAAGTATTTACAATACAAAAAATAAAATACATACAATGTACAAGATATAGAATTTATTCCACCAGTAAATGATAACTTTCAATTACAGACATTAAATGTCATACCATATTGCCAATTACTTTGGAATAAAAGTCAGTTTTTTTTTGTATTTCAGACGCAGAAATAGTCAGTGGGACAGTCTTTTTTTAAATTTCAGGCAGTTTTTGTGTTTTATCCTAAACGTTTCTAATATTGCAAGTTTTTTTCAAGTTTTGGTCAATCACAATAAAAATAGTCAAACTTTTTATATCAACTCAACTTTACAATAAAAAAATGAGCATAACGTCGCTACAAACTGGCAATGCTTATTTTGAGATGAATATCTGCAAAGACACATAAAACTGTCGTCAGATTTTGAAATTTGAAACATAACTATTTAAATTGTTTCTAAGTTATATAGGAGTAAAGTAAAAAAGAACTCAAGAAAACTCAAACTCACTAATTTAGACGAAAACCTTGAATCAAATGTTCGCTTCTTGTTAAACATATTTATGGAAAGATATAATGAAATTATCCTTACAATAGACATCGTTTAAAGTTTCAAGGATCACTACTCATTAAGGCACGGTGAATAATCTGATGGTACTTGAAAAGCATAATTTCCTTGTTGTACTAGAAATTTTTGGGAAATTACGTAAAAAATATAACCATCAAATCAAAGATATTTTAAGTAACAAATGGTTATAACGCAAAGACCTATTGGTGAATTTATATATTACTTTTTATACAAATATATATAAATATTAATCCAAGTTTTAATACAAGGGTCATCAGTGATGGCATGTTGCCTCCTGATAGCAAATTGCATGTTGGAGATACTGTTTAGTAGGAGTCCCAAAAATCATAAACAGGGCAAAACTCGGTTGAAAATCCTTCAACCGGAAAACCCTTGAATATGTGCAAGTACTTGAGCTTCAAATCAATCCTCTAAAGTTTCATTAAAATTGTATTAGTGGTATAACAATGAGTAGTCCCAAAATTTTTTTAAAATTCAAATCATTACAGGTACATTACCCTGACAATAATCATTAAAAAAAATGTTGATTAGATGCACAAGTAGACATAGTATTGATCATTCCTGTAAAGGTTGGATGAAAATTCACCAGTAGTTTCTGAAGAGTAGTACAAACAAGTAGCTGGCAACACAAAATCACCTTTATTATTGAAGGGCCATAACTCTGCCAAAAATCATTCACATGGAAAAGCTGTATTATATGCACAAGAACTTGAGCTACTTATCAATCCTGTAAAGTTTCAATGAAATTGCATTAAATGTTTAAGAGGAGTATTCCAGACAAACCTTATAAACACCTTTAGGGCCATAACTCCGCCAAGAAATATTCAACCGGAAAACCCGCGTAATAATCGCAAGAACTTGAGCTACAAATTAATTCTGTCAAGTTTCATTGAAATTGCTACAGTGGTATAACAGAAGTAGTCTTGACAAATTTTAAAAACAAAGGACCATAAATCTGATAAAAAGCATTGAAAATGCCGACGATATGCACAAGTAAACTTGGTACTGATCATTCCTGTAAAGATTGAATTGGAGCAACAAAACTAAAAATTTGATCTTGACGAACGGATGGATGACGGATGAACGCCATGTCAATATCCAAAATATCCATTTCCGATCTATTGGCGAGAGACAATAACTTTAGTTATGACACATTTTCTTTAGGATAAGAGAAAAGAACAAAAAGTTATTAGGACTCGAATAACGATACTGCTACAGTTTTTTGGGAACTCTTCTTCGTGCAAAATAAATGAAAATTAAGAATCCCCAAAGAAAGTCAGTCCAAAACGGAAAATTGAACGCCGCTTATTGTTGTAAAGCTAAGAAGCAAACGAAAACAACAGCACAGGCAAGAAATAAACTATTTGATTACAAAACATGTCTCTTCTAAAGTTTTTAAATTTACCTCTTTACCATTATTCTTTACGTTTTAAAATGAAATATCCTACATAGGTAAATAGAACAACTTTTCAAGGGTACATGTTGTAAATATATTGACAAATGTTCAAAAAATATTTTGAAAATAAAATCTTACCTTTTCTATTAATAAGCGTTTTAATGGCTGCAATTTCTTCCAGCAGTTCATTCGAATAAACTTTAATACTGGCTGAATCGACCACAAAGCATACCAGATGAATTTCATCGTTTATCGTAGGCTTTTCTGTCGTGTTTATTTCAGACTTTGATTGAGGTTTATCTTTAAACTGTTTCAATATAATTTAAAAAATAAAACATAATTTTCATGAAACTACCTTGTTAATTAATAATATAGTTTTCAAGTCAAGTTTAAAAACAATTTTAGTATGGGACCAATAATGAAACATATGTCCTTAAACGTACAATACACAAAATCACACAATCTAACACTAGTCGCATTTTACCAAAATTGAACCTAGAAGATCCGAAAGTGTGTGCTATTTAAGAAATTATATATCCCAAACTGTGATTTTATCGCTCAATAAAGTTGGGATACGAGTGATATAATGATGCGCATCCGAACGACAAACAGTGCTTTATCAAGCGATAAAATCACCGATTTGGATATATTATTTTGATTCTAACACGACATCAACAAATAAATTCTGCCGTACCTGATATTAAGCTAAATTGCGCCTGATTTGTTTCCGTACTCATTTTCAGCGCGACATATTTTGAGTGGTTATGTCGTGTGTATTATGATTACGTCACACGTCTAAATATAGAACGTCAAGCAGTGATTTTATTGCATAATAACACGCACTTTCAGTTCTTCTATGTTCAATAGGGAAAAATGTGGGTTGTGTTAGAATATGCAATAAAATCACCAATGACGTTCTATACTTAGACATGTGACGTTATTATTTTACATGTGACGATACCACTAAAATTGCGACGCGCTGAAAATAAGTTAGAAAACAAATCAGGCGCAATTAAGCTTAATGTCAGGTACGGTAGCATTTATTTGTTGATGACGTGTTAGAATCGAAATAATATATCCAAATCGGTGATTTTATCGCTTGATAAAATCTCCTTTTGTCGTTCCGATGCGCATCATTATAGGCCCATCACTCGGGCTTCGCCCCCGTGATATAATTCCTCACATCCGAACTCCAAAAAGTGACTTTATTGAGCGATAAAATCACTGTTTGGGATATATTATTTCTTGAACAACGTTTTGGCTAAAACATTAGCTTTAACCCCCTCACTTTATAAAAGCTTTTGCTGATTATTTTCGACATTGGTCAGTAATATGAAAAAGGCAAAGCCTCAAAGCGAGCTCGATGTACTTTTAACGTGAAATAGTATGAAATAATCGCTCATTTTTATTTGAGTGCGTGTGACGTCACACGTACTGTGTTAAATATGGCTCCGCCCCTGTCGTTAAATGAATAACGAGTTTTGAAAACGTTGATAAAACTTTATTTGTTTATTTTATTTTACTCTATAATTTTTCAAGCGAAATAAAGATTATTACAAGTGAAATAAATGTAAAGCTTAAAACGTTTGCGACATTAAAATAGCGTAATTGATTGTTTTGCACGTGCTGTTTGGCGCTACATTGTGACGTCACGTAAACAATACTTTAAACGTCTGTACAGCGTTAACGACTGAATAAAAGATATTGTTGTTCGGATTCATTTTCTTAGTTAGACCATTTTCTTTCATTCTAGATAGTTTTCACGACAAAATTCGACAAAAAAATGTTTTTATTTTTCAGATTTTTCAAACAAAATGGCGCCATCAATTTTCATTTTTACATTTTCCGTTTTAAAACTGTCATTCGATATTTTATACACAGCTTCCGTTATTCTGGTCCCTGTCCAATTATGGTTCCCATAGATGTGCGCGGGTGACCGGTCTACACATCCGTTTTCAGTCAGAATTCCTCAGTTTTTATCGTTATCTTTAAATTCGAAAAGTTGCGATGTGTCCAATTCGGTACTTCGGACGAAAGTTTTCAAAACCATCACTTAGCAGGTACTCGCGTTACCGTAAAGCTCGCTTTGCGAGCAGGCCCTTCGGGCCAGCTCGTCGAGCTCGCTTATTAATTAATGCCAAACATTAAACATGCAAACCGCTTTACTAAAACTACCAACACATTTCATCTTGACTTTATTGTACATAAGAAAATACCCGTATTTAAGCAAAACGGACCGAGGAATACTGACAGAAATGAAACATTATAGTTGTATAAGAAAAGTATATTCATTTACTCATAGCTGCTTATAGGCTAAATTCTGAGAAGTGAGTATAATGGAAAAAAATAATTAAACGAGTTTTAGAAGAATAAGATCTATTGAAAAAATCTGTGACCAACATTGATGATGCTTCATAATAAAGTAATATACATATTACTTTTATATATACTAGATGACAGATCAGGTTAATTTTCGAAGTTAATATATGACATTTTTTGTTATTCAATTTGACAGATATATGCCTTTGGCATTACAAAAATAAAACTACAAATGACAACACAAAAGCCACTTTCACAATCAGAAAAAGATATATATATATTTACATGTATTTTAAAACAAGGCATGTTCTTAAGTGATTAAGTGCCATAACTAAAGACTAATTAGAATGATTTCGATTAAACTGGGTAATATTTTTTTTATACATACAATCATGCTTCATTTGAATAGAATAATAAGTTATTTCAAGATATGGGACCGAACGGAAGAAAGAATTGGTAATGCTAATGCAATGTCTGCTTTCCATTTTTATTGGTAAGGGATAACAACAAGCCAATCCTCACAAGTAATCAAGTGAAGAGTTATTTTTCTTGAGCACTCTATTCATTCTTAATGGCATCTTAAAATCAAATGTTGCTACCCAAGGTAATTTTACAGTTATGTTTGAAGCAAAAAAATCAAACAGGAAGAAAAAGCAAGTGGAATAACAAAGATATGAAGTAAACAGTTACAATTCCTGCATACAACATATTTTCATTGAGCTGTAACCACATTAGAAAAATTTAACTTTTAAAAAAATGTAACTTTAATTGCTCGAATATCTTTGTATTACTGTTTGCATCAAAGTCAGACAGACTAGGATAAAAGGGAAAAACAAACGCCATTAAGAGAATAGATAAAGTTCTTACCTTCTTATGCTTTTTAATGACACATATGTACGAATTTCACAATTAAAATGTTGATACCTAAAAAACTTTATGATCCAAATTAAAACAATAGAGCACACGGAAATTACGCAAAGGGTATGAAAGAAAGAGATAAAGATTCTACACACTGCACTATTACTTGCTGCGATGTAAGCACATATGAAGTTAAAGGTGTGTTCAAGTCATAGTTATACGGACGGACGGAATTAGCGGTCAGTTCTTTCTTACTTTTCCTTTTTACGTGCCATTGTGCGCCCCTTATCAGGTTATTACTGTATTAATCAAGAGTTCGTGAACCTTAAAAAACTCTTCACCCCATTATCCGAATAAGCATTTTTGGACCGTTTTTTAAAAAGACTTGACAGTTTAAATGAAAGAATATTTTATTGTAAAATATATAAAATAACTATCTTACGATATATCCATCTGTTATTTTCCCTTCAAGAAGTAACTCCAACTCATCACCATAATTGCGTGCCTCTTCAAACCCACGGATATCATAGATTCTAATTTTGCTTGCTTCTCCTTTTTCATTTAGGATTTTATATGCGTGTACCTGTATGTAATGATACTTTCTGTGGTAGTAATACACGAGTTACTATATCTGGAACAAAGTTGCTTATAATTTTATTTGATTCTGAGTAACATGTAAACGATTATAAGTTTGCGGGCTGATGCCGAAAACTGAAAATCCTAATCGGCCAACTGAACACGTGCAAGTGCAATAACTGAAACAATGACGTCATATTTTACATCATCAAAACAGCAGGAAAGTGAAAGTTTGTTTTGAGTACGATTAGATTGCTTGATTTTATGAGAACTCAAGCTAATTTGTTCAAACACACAGACACTTGGGGTTTGGAGCTCAAAACGCCTTTAAAATCCAAATAAAATGCATATTTGTCAATCCCAGCACATGTACTGATCATATATATCAAAAAAACTTAATATAAGCCGTTTTGAAAAAAAATCATATTTCAACATCTATAATAATACACAAGATAAAAATGTTCGCCGGAAAAAATCCGCACCCCTACTGTCATAATCACCATGTATTTTATTCCATTTCAAATATTTTCACATAATCCTTTGGTCCATCGACACAGAAGATATAATTCTTCACGATGATGGTCAATTTTTAACTTCAACGGTAATATAAACAACGCAACAGCCGAAATAAACATCAATATTATCGCCGTTTTCCTTCAATGACATTATCTTTCGATAAATTCAAACGTGCCATTCGGCTATGACCGAAGCCATCCGATTATGTGGTTCCCACACTAAAAAGCGCTGCGCATTTTGCACACGGCAAAGCTGGGGCCACATAATCGGATGGCTTCGGTCATAGCCGACTGGCACGTTTGAATTTATCGAAAGATAATGTCATTGAAGGAAAACGGCGATAATATTGATGTTTATTTCGGCTGTTGCGTTGTTTATATTACCGTTGAAGTTAAAAATTGACCATCATCGTGAAGAATTATATCTTCTGTGTCGATGGACCAGAGGATTATGTGAAAATATTTGAAATGGAATAAAATACATGGTGATTATGACGGTAGGGGTGCGGATTTTTTTCCGGCGAACATTTTTATCTTGTGTATTATTATAGATGTTGAAATATGAATTTTTTTCAAAACGGCTTATATTAAGTTTTTTGATATATATGATCAGTACATGTGCTGGGATTGACAAATATGCATTTTATTTGGATTTTAAAGGCGTTTTGAGCTCCAAGCCCCAAGTGTCTGTGTTCGAACATAGTTTTATTGAAATGTACAAGAAAAGTTCTAATACGAGAAATTATATCTTCTTGAAATAGGTATGCTTTGCCATCAATATTTTTTGTTGTGTCAAACAGATTCGAAAAAAAAGATCTTTATGTTGATGTATTTAAAAGGAGCGGATGAGACTTACCGAGGCTTTAGACGATGTAGACAGTAACTTTTATTTTTGCCTAAAAACTCCCCAAGCAGGTGTACATAAACGGAGGTCAGTCATGCATTAACGGATATATTCTCGTGATCATGCGCACGTTTTTAGATATGATTTAATCAATGCGCAATTAAAAAAATTTAATGCTTTGCGACCAAGTAGTTTTTTTTAATATCAAAACATTACTGTCGAATAAACGCTGGGAAATTTTTTAACAAGCAATGGCATTATAAACGAAATTCAAAGAATAAAATGCGAAATAACCGATTTCGACGCAAGAAAAAAGCTACATTAACCCTCTAAGTGTTAATATCATTGTTTGCTTTGCAAGTAAGATCTGAATCTTATTGAATCAGATGCATTTTTTACATGAATAGCCAAGTCACAAGTGAAAATATCTATACATATAACTACGGAATACCGTTAGGGCCGTCGTGGTCATACTTTATAAGATACAGAGGCGACAATGCGACAGTGCGATAGTGTGATGACGACAATACGACAGTGAGATGACGACAATATGCGATAATACGATGTATTGTAATGGCGACAGTGCGATAACGAGATGACGACAGAACGATATTGCGACAATGCAATAGTGCGATGGCGACAATGCGATAATGACAGTGCGTTGGTAACAATACGATAGTGCGATAGTTCTATCGCGTTGTCGCCATCGCCGTATGGTACTGTTGCCTTTGCTGTATCGCACTGTCGTCATCGCGTTTTCGCACTGTTGCATTATCGTACTGTCGTCATCGAGCTACCGCATTGTCGTCATCGCACTGTAATATTGTCGTCATCGTACTAACGCACTGCAGCCCTCTGGATTTTATAGTATTTTACATAATACAATATGGGAAGATAATTTTTCTTTTGACAATAGATTTCTTTTTTCTTTTTTTTGTTTGTTAGTTTATTTTCTTCTTTTTTGTATACTTAAAACGTCTAAATGAAATTATACATTAATAAAAAGTAAACTTTTATATCAAAAGTTATGGGTAATACATAGAGTTAAATATCACATGCACGGAAAATGTAAAAAAATCGTGTGAAACTTAAAAAAAAAAGTCTTAAAAAAGCCTTCCTATGAAAATGATGTTATGTTGTCATTTAAAAGATGCAAAAAAATATTTAATTGGACAGTACATAGGGGATATTCAAGTTTTTTTTCCTATAAATACAGGATTTATTTTTTTGAGTGGTATGAAATACGCATTTTATTTCTAATAAATAAGTTTTCTCTATAAATCTAAAAAAAAATTCATTAATAAACGGTAACTGATTAATACTATCCACTATAGAAATACTGATAAACTCACTAAGTGATTTCTATTAGATTTTTAATTGGTCACCAGTGGTTTCATTGTTTTGTAAAATGTATAATTTATGATATTTACTAATATTGTAAAAGAATAAGAAACGTACGTCTAGACATAATTTTTTCTTTATATCTAGTATTAGTGGTCAGAAATTTCACCACAATTAGTTTCACTGGTCAGCAGATTCTTCTATATGTTGAACTGGTCAGCAGATTCTACTATACGTTTAAGTGGTCATCAGTTTTTTGCATGACGTACAGTAAGTTAAATCTGCTGACCATTTAGTATAAAAAAAATACGGCAAAAACAACTTAAGCAATTTATTTCATATTTTAGTTGCTCAGCATAGGTTTAATTAGTTTGCGAGATTTAGAATCTGTTATATTTACTAACATTACAATATAAATAAGAAATTCACGTCAAATTTACATATTTCACTATATATCTAATTGGTGTACTAGCCGGTCGCGGGTTATTCATGAATAAGTCGGTAATTCGAACTTCATGTCTTCCCTAAAAAAACCCAGAAAGTACTTTTTGGAATAAATATAATGGATATATAGTAACATATATATAGATGTGTTCTTCAACATTAAAACACATTCTCTCACTATGTCCACGAGGGGAATCAGTTGGTTATAGTATAATATGCTGACCAGTTAAACTTGTAGTGAAAATTGCTGACCACTTATATTAGATATATAGATACGTAAATTCCTTATATTTTAGAGATCATATGTATTGTAATTAAGGTTGTTACCACACTTAACTGAAATTTTATATATGTATACAAATATGCTTCTAAAAAAATTTTCCAACATGGAAGAATATGTAAAATATGTACTGCAAATATTTGTCCATATCATATTTAACCACTAAAATATATACATTCATTTTTTTATTGAAAAATTTGACTGAGACTTTATAGAAAATAAATTTCTTATTACCTCCCTTTATTAACATGAAATGTAAATTCGGTAATATCTTTACACAAAATGCGTTTTGGAACTGACAATATTGATAAATCTTTATATGAGATATTAAACCATAAACATGTATTACAGGATCTTTAACAATGTTAGTAATATAACAAATAAAATAAAATTCTTTATCTTAGAAAACAATAAAACCACTGATTACCAATTACAATTTAATAGATACAATGTATTACTTAAGTGATTTTAGCAGTATTTTTATAGTGACCAGTGGTGACTAGTGAGATTTATTAATGTACTATCTTTGTATTTGTCGATAAAACTTATGTATTACTGACAAGTTAAATATAAGGAATCTTTTCATTTTGTATTTTTACACAGCCTGTTCAAATTTACATAACCATCATTATCATTTTCCATTACAAAATTTGATTTTTGTACAAGATTTTGTAATATGATCTATGGATATGCATTATTTTTACATTTTTGCATCTAATAAATTTCAATATGGCATCGTTTTCATCTGAAATCTTTCGATTTTATTAAAGATTTACACAATTTATTACATTTTCCGTGTATGTATGACTCTTTAAGTATTTACCATATCTTTGGATGTAAAAAATCTATTTAGTATTATAAGTAATTCTTTTCTCATATACTATATCGTCAGCTTATTCGTGAGCAGTTGAGAGCCGCCCAATCAAATACAGAAAGGATGTGAGCATGTGTACCAGAAGGCGTCAATGCGATAAACAGTGCGATTACGCGATGACGACAGCGCGAAAATGCGATGACGACAATGCGATAATGCGACAGTGTTATAACGCAATCATTTTATGACGATAGTGCGATAACGCGATGGCGACATCACGATATTTTTATCGCACTATCGTATTGTCGCCATCGCATTATCGCACTATCGGCGTCGGGTTATCGCACTGTCGCAATCACATTATCGCCGTCGCACTATCAATTTGTCGCATTATCGTACTGTCGTCATCGCGTTATTACATTGTCGCCATTGCACTATCGCATTGTCGTCATCGCACTATTGCACTGTCGCATGGTTGCACTTTAAATTAAAAAGTATAACCACGATGATCCTAACGGTATTTCGTATGTAAAAGCTTGTGTTCACCAGTGTGATAAAATTTCTTGCTACCGGAATTTTGAAATTGAGATTAGATGCAGACTTGTTATTTCCTAGTCACATTTCAGTATAAATTTGTTATGCCACCTTGTAAATTGTAATATGGCATGGTTATTCAAAATGCATCTATGAACATTTAAACAGGAAAAGTCACAAAATATTTGTATCTGCATTAAAAAAGTATGACATTTCTAGGAATGAAACTCAGGTGAACAAACAATGGATATCACGGCTTCCATGTCTTGGATTTTCATTTTATTCATTCTGCTAAAAAGCCGGCGTCAAATATATATTTCATTTTCATTGATTATTAAGTTTGTACTAAATTGTAATAAAGTTACTTTTGATAATAAAACTGGCCATCATGAGATATTTTATCTTATAGGAAGTTGGACAAACATCAGTGTAAAAATACCTGATTCGTGACACTTGACTCGGCCTCAGCTGTAGGTGCTATATTTTTAACTTTTTGTGCAAACACGGTTGCAACTGTGTTGTAAAAACTTGATTTCCCAGAGCCAATTGCACCAAGAAGAAGAATGTTGTAATGATCTAAGCCTAAACCACTTATTGGTTGTATGTTTTCAAGCTCCTGTATCGTCTCTTCTACCTTACTATCCTATCGTATGAATGGTATGGAAACAAAAAAAAGAACGAAATAAAAATAGTTAGCATGACATATTATTTGCAAACTGTTATGATAGAATAACATTATATAAGTCCTATAAATACTGAAAAAAATCGAGGTATTTGCGCTAAACAAATTTTCGACCTGACTTTATTAATTGGTTCTGGAAACAAATAGAAATCACAAGGAGTATGGTTAGATGAATACGGAGGATTTGGTGCACAACGTGTTTCTGCATCTTAAAGTCTTGCATTTTTAACGACTTGTGCAGTGACGCGCTATCATGCAAAAATGTGATGCCGAATATGTTGTGTGTCTTCGTTTTCGAAAATATTTGTTTAGTTTTCGAAGGACTTTTGCCTGACAAACTTTCGCATTAACTTATTTGCCTTTAGGCACATCAACCTTTTGTAGCTTAAATCTTGTTTTGGTGTATTAGTTTAGGCTCATCACACTAAATGAACACATGTTTTGTCATCAGTTACAGCATTTGCAAATAATCATGTATTGTAGTTTGGACACGGTATAAACATTTAATTAGCTCATTGCACGCGAGCTTTTTCAGCTCATCTGTCAACAAATGGGGAATTTATTTTGCACAAATAATTCTTATTTCAAATCATGTTTGAAATATTATGAGTTGCTACTTATGAGATGCCATTGATTCTAGCTATTTGCTTAGTGGTATATCTTGCACCGGTAGTAATTATTTCTTTGCCTTTACAAACGTGGGCATGGGATGCATTTTCAGTCGACTACATTTGAATTTATTACACCACCGGATAACTGATGAAAAAGACATTTTATTTTGTCTGTTTACAAACCAGATTTAATAAAAAATATGATTTTTTACAACCTTTGCCAAGGAGACACAGCTGAAGTGAATATATTGTAATGAACGCGATTTAAATTTAAAGCTAACATGTATATGAAATGAATACAGCTCGAGTTTTTCTTCAAAAATGTCTTCTTAAAGACGTAAGAATTACAGATTGCTTACCTAAACAAACAACAAATTAGATAGATAGATAGATAGATAGATAGATAGATAGATAGATGGATAGATGGATAGATGGATAGATGGATGGATGGATGGATGGATGGATGGATAGATGGATGGATAGATAAATAAATGAATAAATAAATGCATTCTATTACATAAAAACAAAACACTAACGACTCCATTACATATACATGTATATATAATAACTTTAACACAAAACGCAAACTTAACAACTGAAAATAATTCAAAATGTTTGAAATCAAATGTACACCAGTAAATCAAAAAAGCTAAGGTGAAAAACCCCAAAATTATACTTTTTCATCGAAGTAATGCAAACTAAGCAAAGACAAAAACCAAAATGACACACCAAAACAAAGTCACTCATAAATGTCTTTTCGTAATGTCACCGTTGGGAACTTTAGGAACGACAATGTCCTCCATCACCGTCTCTTACAGATGTACATCGTCGCTCAAAGACCTTACGGTGCGGATAGTCGCCTATGGAATCTGACGCCATTCGGCCTGTAGTTTAGTGCGAAAACGCTGGTGAAGCCGAGAAATTGTAGACCGATGGACACCAAAACGGTTGGCGCTTTGTTTGTAAGGTAGACAAGGCTGAATTTGCCCTAAATCTACCCAGCGGTTATTTCTTTGTAGAACCATTGCATAAAATTTGCTAGAAAGTCTTCAGTAGTGTTTGAAATTTAGCACCTTTTATAGAGGAAAAATGAGTATATGCAATTTCCATGTAAGTTTTTACGATTCCTAAAA
The DNA here is from genome assembly GCF_026571515.1 of Ruditapes philippinarum. Classification (NCBI taxonomy): domain Eukaryota; kingdom Metazoa; phylum Mollusca; class Bivalvia; order Venerida; family Veneridae; genus Ruditapes; species Ruditapes philippinarum. Next base: position 102,924 of record NW_026866619.1, read on the forward strand.
CTGACCTTTGGCATAGTTTAATATTTTATTTCATATAGATTTTAATTGCTGATTTGTGTCTAACAGTTCTAGAAAGGTATGAAAATTAAGTTAAAATTAACTGTCTAAAAATAATTTCAATTCATAAAGTTACCATGGATTGTTTCAATCTGTTTCCTGTTGTGGTCTTAGCCAAAAGTGTAACTTTTGATTTTTCGGGTACTGTCTTTATTATGCAATAACTTAATTAAAATGCAATCATTTTTCATAATTTTAGAATCTAAATGACCGGAATGCATTCAGTTTTACGAAACTGTGAACAAATATTTAAAAGAAATATATTTTCCTTGTTAAAATGCAATTATCCCGACCGTGCGTTTTCATTGTCCTTAAGTATAAATAAATAAATAAAAATAGATCGGTCGGTCAATCAATCAATTAATCAATCAATCAATCAATCAATCAATCAATCAATCAATCATATGATAAATAAATTAAATTGTACATCAATGTATGTTCCTGCCGACATTCTATTCGCCTGGAATTTCCGTGCACTTTTTCGAAACGGACATTATAATCACTTTCATTCTTTACATGTATGTTAAAATGGCTGCCAAAAACAGAAAAATAAATAAACCTGTTCTAATAAATCTAATGAAAAAATAACGCATGTCCTTGTTTAAAATGTATTCGCACGGAATGTTCATGCGCTTTTTTTCCATTTGGACACTATTCATTAAAACACTTTCATGTTAAAATTGGTGGCCTTTAATAGAGAGTCATATATACTAAAATCTATGACGTCGGATCACCTCGTTCAAAATTGAAACCGACTCTGAGTATGTTTTATGTCACTGTTATATGGATCACGTTTTGGTCCTCAATTTTTAAACTTTATGAAAGCCGAACCAAAATAAATAGACAAAAGACGTTGCTAATAGATAAGCATCGTGATTTAACATTCTCTTAGAAAAATATTTTACTATAGTCACTCGTTCTCTTATTAAGCTAGTTCTCGAGGAAATGTGCAAGAAATAAGGTTAATCATCGCGTCACATTTTGATTATCACTAGAGAAAAAGTAAGGCATGGTAAAAATTCTAAATCGAATGGCTCTAAGGGTTCCATGCGAGAATGTAAAATCACGCTACTATCTACTTTATCTTTATGATACAAAAAGGCGACATAAAAAAGTAAGGCATATTTTCAAGGAAGTTATATTCATTTTTAAAGGCAGTTTTTATTCTGAAAACCTGCATTATTCCCAATAAAGGTCTACCTTATTTCATGTTTATGAAAAGAAAACAAGGAATGAAACTAACGAAAGAAAACAATTCCAAAATAACACAAAAGACAATTATGATTTTTAACAATAACTCATAATGATATTCTGTGAAATAATTTCAGAATAATGCCCCCCCCCCCAAAAAAAAAAAAAAAAAAAAAACACAAAAGAACAAAACAAACAAACAAACAACAACAACAAAAAACAAAAACAACAACAACAAAATAAAACAAACAAAAACAAAAGCAACAAAACAAACACCAAGTATGTACAATAAAAAAGGACTATAACTTCATTATATTGCAGGCACCACGAGAAACTTATATACATGTATATACATACTTATACATATATATTTCCTTATTGCAAGTTTCTATCCAGTTCCGGACACATGTACTTTAATAATAATAATAATAATAATAATAATAATAATAATAATAATAATAATAATAATTTGAGATAAGTTTGTCTTCATGAAGTTTTTTGCAATGCTTTCAATTAAAAAAACAAAACAACAACAACAACAATAAACAACAACAACATGTTAACGTATAATACGAAAAGTTAAATCTGTGTACGAGGTGTGTTCATATGTGAACGCAACTAGGTCAATATCTCTCATTTAACCACGCTTTGCACGAACTATGTACATGAATTGCATAGATGATTGTATAAGCGCCTAGTTGACAAGAATTTGTAACAGAGTTACCAAAGTCCCCGTCTGAGGGAAGTTTTACATAAGCACAAATTGTGCCATTACAAACAATTGACGTATGGATCTAGACTTTCTGTTCAAAATCTTGATCAATGCTAGATCTGCACTTGCAATTTCATATTCAGTAAAGAAATAAAATGAAATAATTCCTGTGTATAATATTACATTTGTATAAATTATTTCACTTTTTCTAATCCATAAAATGTGACAATTGTCTGTTACAGGGTATGTTTCTTGTCTGGTCCGTAAATTTACATCTATCAAGTTATGTGGGCGAGACACCAATGTCATTTTATATGGGTTTGCCCGGCTTAGCTATATGGCATGTAACAGGCCGTGTTAGGCTTTGACCTCTAATTTAATCGGGGAGTTGCGCGTGACATATCGTTTTATTATTTGTGCCAAGCTATTTAAAAATCTCTTAATTGATGAAACCGTTATTGACCGGAAAAAAGTATACCCCCTAAAACGGACCATGCTATGCTTTAACCCCAAAGTGTGACATTGACCTTGTAGTTAGGAGTCCGCGGGTGTTGCCCATGGCACGTTGTCAAGTATAGTTAACATTTGTGCCAAGTAATTTCAAAATCCCCTGTATCAAGTAATTTCACAATCCCCCGGACGATGAATAACTTTTGGACCGAAGACATTATGTTAAGGTTTGACCTTCGAGTGTGACACTGAGCTTGGAGGTAGGGGTCTAGGTGTTGCTCATGACACATCGTCATTATCATTGTGGAAATTAAGGACAAAGTTATTTTAAAATTCTATCATTTTAAGCTTTGACCTCCCAGTGTGACCTTAAAAGTAGGCAACCGGGTGTTGCGCATGACGCATTGTCCAACTATTGCAACCATGTGTGGACCGGACACAAAATATACCCTATACATTCAACTTTATACTTTGTCGTCTTAGTATGACCTTGACCTTGGTTGTAGAGGTCCGGATGTTGCGCATGTCTCATTGTTTTATTATTGTGAACATATATGTTATGTACTTTTAAAATCCATTGCTATGTAAAAGATATGTACCAGACACAACATAAAACTTGTAACAGTTCATGTTAAGCTTCTTTTGATTCTTTTTACCACACAGCCCTAAGTACAATTTCTAACCCCAGAATTACAGTTTTTAGGGAATGAACCCTATAATGTCAAGATGTACACAGAGAATAAACCCCATATGTCTACTAGATATGCCCGAATACAATTTGTTATTATATTCAGTACAGTTTTTTATGAGATTTTAAGCTGATACTGTTAATAATGTTTTTCAATTAAGTGTTAGACAGGAAAGGGACTTCGTAATAATGTCAGCATGATTTTTTTTGTAAGCACTGCACTTTTATAGATAGATATGAAAGGAAGAATGTAATAAGCTGGAACTCATACTCAGAAAAATTACACGAAAAATCGGCACGCCGCAGCTGGGGCTCGAACCACGGGACTATTCATTGCAGGTTCAGTATTCTCACTATTCCACAGCGGCAGTTGCAGTCTATTGTAGTTATTGATGCTAATTTTAATTTGACTATTGTGACGTTATCCTCTTTACTTCCAGAGCAGAGAGATATTTATAGTTACTTTTACCACCGACAGGCTGAATCAGCCACAGCTCTTGTTTTAACATAAAATTTATATTCTTATGGAAAAACAAATATATTATTTTATAAGGTAGCTACCGTCGATTTTTCGTTTGATTTATCTTGCCCTTTCAGATATTCGTTTATGGGCAGAAGGTATATTAAAGTCCTGTATTAAGAGTATAAGGTGTAAATTTAAATAATACATTTTGGATGATCTGTCCTAAATTTCTGACGAATGCCAGAAGCTTTGATAATCGAAACATCTCTTCCTGGAATGGTTATTGTCTTTTCTGCTGGTATCTAAAACGATTAGATGATATAAAGATGAAACTGCAATCTACACCCGTTATCGTCTAATATCGTCTTTCGTTTGATAGGTCTTGTCCGATCGTTGACGATGCCAGTACTCTCATTATGCCGATGAACAGAACTAGGATGTAGTATATATTAATGTCAGTACATTTTATAATTGAGAAAAAAGGTTCTCATGAATTTTTAGTGATGTTTCCGATGCACCATCTCTGTAACATTTACATTGCAATTCACGGAAGACGGAACTTACTTTATATTGAAATATAACAGTTTAATGAAATATTAAAAAAAATCATTTCGGTAACTATGAATTGTTTTTGTCACGTTCAAAGTTGATCTGGACAAAAGTGTAACGTTATATTTTAAAAGCACGGTTCTTTCGTGAAATATATTTGTCATTATTTTATCAAAATTTTAAAAATATTATATATGATATTTTAATTGTAGAACACTTTTTCCAGAGCGTGTGTATTCGAAGACATTAAGTATCGAACCAGATATTAACCTTATTTCTAAGTTACCACGATTCTAACCATATATCTGAAATCTGTGTTTTGGCAATAACTATCACTTTTGTAAACAAAAGTTAATCACTGTAACCAACGCTCTAAAAAATTGCAAAACTTTCGTGCAATGCCTTTCTAAACAAATACACATAAAGTTTGTTAGTTGAATTTATCTAAAGTCTCTGATTTGAGAAAATGACAAATCTATAATTATGACTGGGTTTTACATACCACCAACGCTGTATATATGACGGCATTACTGCTGTGCTGGTGCAGGGTGTGGCGCCTTTATATGTCGCAACGCCACTAAATTTCGCACAATTACCGCTTAATGTCGCGAAATCGTCTTCCGTTAAATGTCGCAATGGTAACGTTAAATGTCGCAAGGCAACCATTAAATGTCGCAAAATGTTAATTCATGTTAATTCAAGTACTGCTGATATTATGTTAATATTACCATTACGTGTATAATCTGAACAGGACATGATTTGTTGTAGTATTTAAACTGATTGCTTAAAATGAAGTCATCTTAGTCGGTATTGTAAATTGACGACCACAATTTATGCCAAAAAGCCCCTTGGTGATTAAACACATTTGTATATGTTTTTGTCTTACGCCTTTTCGAAGACAAAGAAGGATATATCAAAAAGCTCCGTCCGTCTGTCCAGTCCTAAACTCAGCCATTCATCATGAAATTTTGAAAATTTTGAAATAAAATATATTCACCAAATTAGGACCACCTGTCATGCGAAACAACCAGACCATCACGGTGGTCCAACTTAGAGATTAAAGGTCAACATTGTCTGATGGAGGGTACATTTTGTGTCGGGTTAATAACTTTTGTGTTCATCAAGGTATTTGAAATAACCTGGCACAAATACTCACTATTTAAAACAACGTGCTTGCGGAACAATGGTCACAGTCACCATTGTTTGATTGGGAGTATACTTCTTGTCCAATCCATAACGTTTCCATCCATGAAGGGATTTTGAAATAATATGACACACTATATATAATAATAGGACTACATGCAACATACAACACCCAGAATCCAACCTCCAAGGTCAAGGCCACACTTAGATGTCAAAGCTTAAAGTGATCTGTTTTATGCCTTTTTATACCCCAACCACAAATGTGGGGGAGGGATGCTATAATGGATTCGCTTTGTCGCGTCGGTCGGTCGGTCCGTCCGTCTCCATTATCGTGTCCGCTCTATAAATCCTATACCAATTGAAGGATTTTCTTCAAAAATTGGCTAAAATGTTCAACTTAACAAGGGGATGTGCAGAACCCATGTTGCCCATGTGTCAGCTCAAGGTCAAGATTGAAGGTCAAATATCAAACAATCAAATATTAGACAGTATGTCGTGTCCGCTCTGTAAGTCCTATACTAATTGAAAGATTTTTTTTTCAATATTGGCTCAAATGATCACCTCAACTGGGCCATGTTACTCTTTTGCCGGCTTAAGGTCAAGGTCACACATGAAGGTCAAAAATTGACTTAGAAAATATTCTGAAATTTTAACATGTATTTGAATATTTCTGAAACTAGGAAAGGTATTTGCTTGAAACTGAAAATATATATGAAGTGTCACAATTAAGATATGCAGGTCAAGATTCATAACTCTGTTTTGAATTCTGACAAAGTTATGCCCCTTTTTAAGTCTTCAAATTTACATACAATCAAATATAAGACAATATGTCGTGTCCGCTCTATAAATCCTATACTAATGGAAGAATTTTCTTCAAACTTTACTCAAATGTTCTCCTTAACAAGAATATGTGCAGAATTCATGTTACCTTCGTGCTGGCTTCAGGTCAAGGTCACACTTGAAGGTCAAAAATTGACTTAGAAAAATTTAATGTTCTTAAATTTTAACTTGTACTTGAATATTTCTGAAGCCAACACAGGTATTTGCTTGAAACTTAAATATATGAGGTGCCACATGTAAGATATGCAGGTCAAGTTTCATAACTCTGTATTGCATTTTGACAAAGTTATGTCCCTTTTAAGTCTTTAAATTTACATACAATCAATTCTAGACTATATATACTAATGGAAGGATTTTCTTCAAACTTGACCTAAATGTTCACCCCAACTGGGCAATGTGCAGAACCCATCTTACCCTTTTGCCAGCTTAAGGTCAAAGCCACACTTGAAGGTCAAAAATTGACTTAGAGAATGTTCTGAAATTATAACATGTACTTGAATATTTCTAAAACTAGAACAGATAATCATTTGATACTTTAAATATATACGAAGTGTCGCAAGTAAGATATGCAGGTCAAGTTTCATAACTAACAAAAGTGGGGGGATAACTTTGTATTGTATTTTGACAAAGTTCAGTTTTATGTCTTTAAAATTCTTTACTATAATATTTCTTAAACCAGAACAGATATTAACTTGAAACTATAAATTTATATGAAGGGTTACACACAAGCTCAGATGACAAAATTCTACAATTCCATTGAATTATGACACAAGTTATGCCTCTTTTAGGCTTAGAAAATGATTCTGAAACTAGAACAGATATTCAAATGAAACTATAAAATATATGAAGGGTCAGAAGTTAGCTCAGTATGCAAGGCTTTTCCACTCTTAATTACATTTTGACATAATTATGCTATTTCCTTAACTTCACTGCTTTTGTTTGTTTTAGTACATTGGGAAAATAAAATGAAAGGTAATTTGTAACTGTTTCGAACATGATTTGACAATATATATTTATACTATTACTTGTACAATTTGTCTTTTTTGCACCAGAGATAATTCCTTTTTATGTGCATGTATTTGTGCTACTATACTTATTCCCTTAACCACCTTTCTAAGTCGTCTTCTGTCAAGGACGTTGGTGGGGTATAAATCGCATTCAGCGATAGTTCTAGTTATGTTCGATCCACAATTTTTTCACTCATTAAAATTTTGAAATAAGTTTGCACAAAAATACCCTTATTAAGACAAAAAAGTCACGCGCGACACTCTGACCTCTACCAAGGTCAAGGTCACACTAGGAGATCTGTATTTTCCTTTTCCAGAGAAAATCTCCGAAAGTGACAGGGATTCCAGTAAAAATTAAAATATAAATAGGTAACAGCGAGATGGAGTGCACTGTTACTCCATCTGGAATATTTTTAATTGTTTCCCTGTATGTACTTATGTTCAGTGACAGAAACTCCTCAAACGTATTTCTATTGACACATTCACAAGAATGTTTTCATTATATTTCTATGAAGAATTTATTGTTGTCTGTGCGTTTCATCAAGATTTTGCATTGAAACTCATGTCCTCATGTAAAATTTCCTTTAGGGGGGGGGGGGGGGGGCGTTGGTAACTCTGTTACAAAGTCTTGGAATTATAGGTATTATACTATTGTTACAATCAGAAAACGGTTTTATAAATTCGAGCGATGCAAACATCTGTTTACTTTTGGCTTTTTTCTTCTTATTTTTCTTCATTTATAGTAAAATGTGTATCCTTTTGAACTCTACATAACCACATTAATCATCATGATATGCAAGTGAGGCTGAATGACAGACATTTTCCTTATTGGCCTTACCAGGCGTGCTGATGTTTATACAAGACAATACTTAGATGTCAAACATAATCGTTTGTTTTTAGCTACTTTGGTTAACGATTGCTTTTCAACTGGCAACAATGAATGTAGGGTCATCGCAAAAATATAACGATTGTGAAAAGTGGGAATAACGAAATTACGATGGTGCAAAGTCGAGGGTAGGATGACGAAAAGCCGAAAGTACAATGGTGAAAAGTCGAAATAATGATGTCAGGACAAAAAAAAAACAAAAAAAACAAAAAAAAAAAAAACAAACAAAAGCCCTCGCTGGATTTTTTATTGTATGCAGTAATATTTTGATTATTCATTAGTGATATTCAAAATGTCGTCATCTTGTGTCAAGAAAACATTAGAGCATTATTATTTTAATTCTTTATCATAAAATGAATAACTGATGCTATTGACTGTCAGAGAAAAAAAAGACGAAACGGATCTTTTTAGAATATGCGTCCTAGTATGTTAGATCTATCTTCAGGTTATATCTTAGCTCAAGACCTCAGCACGTAGGTTGTTAAATGAAAACACGTACGTGTGCAAAAACCAAGGAGGCATGAATGATGGTTATAGATTTTGAAACTAAATAAGAAAACTCTTAAGTCACAATAAAGCCTATTCCAGCAAAAAGATGGGAATCCACCACCCCCATTTTCACCACCCCCACAAGTTCAAATTGCTATAATACTATAAAAACTGCTTCAATACTTATCAAACTTGGCACAAATGTTAACTGAACCATTGCCTTTGCGACAACATGCTCAGGTTAAATTTTCTGTTACCATGGCAACGAGGGGACATCTCCAAATTGCCAAAAATCATTATTTTGCGTTGATTTTTTCCATCAAAATTGATTTCAAAGTGCTGCAACTTTTTAATGGATTGAGATAGACTCAAATGCTTTTCAGCGTTGGTTACACGTTACCTTATGATCGATCTTGGGTCATATTAGCTTATCACAATTCCAAAATTTTCTTGGCGATCCCCCTTCTGGCAACACCCTGATGTATATTTTGGTTGGGGGCCGCGCAAGAAAATGTTCCCTTTTTTAACAAAATTTCTCAAACCAAAACACGTATTGGGGGCCTAAATAAGGCAATTTTTCACCATTTGAGACCACAAAATTGGGGGGGGGGGGTGAAAAAGGCGCTTAAAGGCGTGTATATCGCGTAATGGGTTCACATGAATGAACAACTTTCGACATTTAACGGTAGCGTTGCTACATTTAACGGGAAGTGAAAATCGTGCGACATTTAAAGTTACCATTGCGGCATTTAACGGCAGACAATGTTGCGACATATAGCGGCGGTTGCGACATTTAGCGGCAATGGTGCGATATGTAGCTGCGAGTGCGACATTAAGCGGCGTTGCGACATAAAACGGCGCCACAGAGGGGATACCTCCGGGGCTCTTCCGGGAATTATTTCTGGCACTTACGGGCAGTTGAGTAGAACCACCGATGTTCTGTAAGCTAGCTCGATAGCTTCCTCAACAAATTATACAGAATACATGTAAACATCAGTGAAACATGTCTCATTAGGGGATGTCCGTTGACAAGTGGTTAAGGTCATTAAAATCACTTGCCCTTTTCTGTTGTTGGTTCGACAATGCTTATGGATTATTTGAGGAAGCTAGCTGCCGAATGTCAGTGGTTCTACTCCGATGCCAGTTTGTCCCTGAAATGATGCAGTGAATAAAAAAAAGATGTTCTGTTTTTGGTAAATCTTAGAAAATAAGCGATACATATTTACCGTAAGTGTTTCCCTCCACGGTTTTTTGAGTTTATCATCTGAAATGATTTAAAAAAGTGACCCTGTAAATTAACGGACTATTACGTTATATAGTTAAACAACATATAAACTACCGTTGAATACGGTTTTGTTTATTTTTAGCTAAGTTAACACATTTGAATATAACATGTTTGTAAACTAAGCTTTGTTTGATCAGACATGTCTGTAGAACACCGAGCTACATTATTAGTAAAAAGGCAAAAGAACAAAGATAAACAAAAGAAACCCTTTTTAAGGTCACTTACGAGCATTAAGCATCATAAAAGTGAAACCTTTCAACAATACTTTGTTTGTCTAGGTTGAAAGACACATTGACACATAACTCTGCAGAATACAATAATTGTACTTGATACTATTTAACTTAAAAGGTACAAGATTATAAAATTAATTAGTTAAATGTTAGAATACATGTTTATTTTTATTAAGTAGCTGATTATTGTTTGGAAAATCTGTGTAAGTGAATTTACTCCGTAATACGAGTATCTATCACGAACTTGTGAAAGATCAAGAAGAAAATGTTTGACAGTGACATATTCATTGAAACCTATACCAAAAGGAGAATCATTGCCTGTTAAAAGATGAGAATGTGTAACTCTAGTGTGTCCTATTCTTAGAAGAACTACCTCATCATGTTGATTTGCAAGAGCTAGAGATCGCGACACAGTAAGGCAAGCTTTATTTAATGAAGTTTGTAATATTTGTACTAATTTGATTTTTATAAAGTCATAGAAGGTTACTTTTACAACTTAGGCAACGTGTTACAGTATAGAATTTTCAAGATGGAACAATACTACCAGTAGTTTAGTTTCTTAAAGGTGTGTTTGTGCTTTGCTTGTAAGGAACTGGATCAGGCATCTAGTCATATATTACCTCAGACCTTGCACCGCAGTATCATCCATATATTTGCTCATAAATGTGCAGGTCAATTTGAATCGAAAGACCTACAGATTTTCTCCAAATCTTAGATTATTTAAGCATGCCTAAAAATTAAACCTACACGTGTTCATAAACGTTTATAAAAGTAAATAACAGTATACATTATTCGGATTTGTGCCTATTGTGTTACAGTTTATACCCACGGTTACACTTTAGACCCCGATATTTACAAAACCGTTGCTTTTCTAGATACTAGATAAAATCTTATAAAATTAGCAACTATTTCTTCCCGTAAAAAATCTTCGTGATCATATTTGAATTGGATAATATTTCTTAATCTTATATTAACTGCTTAAGAATTGTAACAGGAAAACCGAACATCTTCTTCAACATTTTGAAGAAAATACTTCAGGTATTTTTTAGCTCACCTGGTGAAATTTTAGGGTCGTTAAATGTCGTCAGTTGTCCGTTCACATTCAGTTCGTTAACACTCTAGTAGTCACTTTTTTGCCTAAATCGTCATCAAACTTGGTCAGGATACCTGTCTAAGTTATTGCTCGGATGTGTTCGAACTTAGGTGATCTCGGATAAAAAACTTGGTCAAAGCTAAAAATATTGCTTACATCCTAGTGGCCCTAGTGGCTTATGTGTTGATCCAAATATTCTGGTAATTAATCAGAATGGTAAGTATAATGATTTGTAGGCCAAAACAGAACATGAGTCACCTGGAAAAAAACTAGGTCACACATCCCCAATACGGATAATCGTGTTAACCCTCTAGAGGTACTGTTTTCATCAAAATATCCTAGAAATTGGTCAGAAAGGTTGATTTGATGATCTTAGGTCTGGTTTTAATACGTGTCACCTGGCAAACAGCTCAAATATATGAAAACCATGTTAACACTCTAGAGGTTACTGTTTTTATCCAAATATTATGAAAATAAGTCAGAAATGTTGATTTGGTGAATTCTAGTCCGAATATGGGTTACCTGGATACAAAAACTAGGTCACACAGACCAAATAATGGAAAACCTTGTTAACATTCAAGGGGCTACTGTTCTGATCCAAATATCCTGAAAATTTGCCTGAAAGGTTGATATGATGATTTCTTGGTCAAGTTAAAATATGGATCACTTGGATCACACAGCACAAATATTGGAAAACCTTATTAACACTCTACGGGCTACGGTTTTGAACCAACTATCCTGGAAATTGGTCATAAATGTTTTTCTTTGATGAGTTCTTGGTCAACTTAGAATGTGGGTCATCTTGGGTCAAACACTAGGTCACACAACCTAGATATGGACAAACATTGTTAACACTCGAAAGGCTACTGTTTTGATCCAAATATCCTTGAAATTAGTCAGAAAGGTTGTTTTGGTGATTTAAGGTTTACATATGGGTCATCTGTGTCCAAATACTAGGTCACACAGCCCAAATAAAATGGGATTGTCCTTTCATAATCAGGTGAGCAATAGAAGGGCCATCATAGCCCTCTTGTTTAAGTATTTCTCATCTTTTACACGAAGGCCGAATTGTGTATTTTTTTGATTTTTTAAAAATATATCACTATAATTTGGTTTAACTAGAACTGCCATTGTCATGAACTGAATACCCCAGCATACCACTGTGTCAGAATCAACAGTGGTCATTTAGAGCTCAAGGACAACCACCCTGCCAGATCTGAGGGTAGTAAGCAAGTGCATTGCTAGGTTATGTATTTTAAATATTTTAGTGGCTGGATATTTTACATCAAAGTGACCTTTACCTTTGACTTAATGACCCTAAAACTAAAACTGCCACTGTATGACTTGAATACCCCACCCCCTATCCATGCAGCTTTGCCTGGGGGTGTTTTATGATGAATATATGAGAACATAATTATATGCTTCAAATGTGAATATGTCAAAATCAGACAAGCTTATTGAAGCAAAAGCCCTGTGACCTTGACCTTTGACACAGTCACCTAGAAACTATAGCGATAATCTTATAGTCATTACAAACCCCAATACTAAATATAAAGACTATTGACAAAATCATTTAAAGGCAGTTTGAGCAGACAAGGTTTCAAACTTAAGGCCCCTGTGACATTAACCTTTGACCCAGTGACTTCAAAATCAAATGGGGTCACTTAATGGTCATGATCAACCTTCTTGGCAAATATGAAGACTCTGGATCAAAGGATTCCTAAGTTTTTTGGCGGACAAGCTTTTTTAGTCACGACCCCTTTGACCTTGACCTTTGTACCAGTGACCTCAAAACCAGAAGGGGTCATCTACTTATCATGACTAACCTCCATGCCAAATATGAAGTATGTGGGTCAAAAGGTACTTAAATTATTAGGCGGACAAGGTTTATATTGAAGGCCCCTGTTACCTGAACCTTTGACCTTTTGACATCAAAATCATTAGGGGCCATCTTATAATTATGACTAACCTCCATGCAAAATATGAAGACTGTGGGTCAAAGGATTCTTAAGTTATAGGGCGGACAATCTTTCTTATTCAAGACCCCTGTGACATTGACCTTCGACCCGGTGACATCAAAAGCAATAGGGGTCATCTACTAACCATGACTAACAACCATGCCAAATATGAATACTGTGGGTTAATGGATTCTTAAGTTATTGAGCGGACAAGCTTTTTTAGTCAAGGCCCCTTGAGCTAGTGACCTCAAAATAATTAGGGGTCGTCTACTAAGCATGACTAACCTCCATGCCAAATATGAAGAATGTGGGTCAAAAGATTCTTTAGTTATTAGGCGGACAAGCTATTTTGAGGCCCCTGATATTGAGGCCCCTGTGACCTTGACCAGGTGACCTCAAAATTAATAGAAGTCATATACTAATCATGACTAACCTACATTTTAAATATGAAGACTGTGGGTCACGGTAATCTTAAGCTATTGGGCAGACAATGAAAAATCGACGAACGGCCGGACGGACAAGCTGATTCCCTTACAACTTTGTTGTGCGGGGGCATTAAAATAACTTTTCCAGCAGGATATTTACAATTCGATGACACTTTAGCTGCGTATTAAAGAGAAGCCCTTTTTCTACGTAGATAGCAGCATCAGCATAGAAATTTTCTTAACAATGATTTAACAACCCAATGGAATGTGGTTTCAAAGCTACATGCCTCCAGATGAGTCAAAATATTTCAATAAAATCAAGCTTGAGAAACATGTTCTAAGATGTAAGGAAAAGTAATAGGTTTAAAGATTTACGTAATATTTTACATATAATGTGCGATTAATAACTGATTTTTCAGTATTTACTACTACATTTTACTGCGTTACTAACGCAGTAAAGGCTGTTTATGCATATTTTGGTAATTTACTGGCTTATAAGTGCCATTGATAATGTGTAAATTGTTTCCTTTTGGTTACTTCACAATATTACACACTCACACATTTTAAAAATTTTCATGAAAATTAGCATGAATCTGGAGGCATGCTGCTTTACTGACAAGTGGAATTTATTTCAAAGAGAAATCACTTAAACATGTTTATATCAAGGAACTATTAATATTTGAAAAGTTTAGGACATTAATTGGCAAAAACGTGAACTGAAATTTTTGTGAACATTAAAAAGGATGTTTTTCTTTTACAACTATATATACGTACACGTACATCCAAAATTCAAACCGAATAATTTCATCATCACAAAACTAAAACTCTCAGGACAATGCGACACACAAAATTTAATTCACAAAATATGTAAAAATAACTCTTACTCCGTTAGTCACACAGGAGAAATATGATAATAAATACTGCAAAGTCAGTTATATATACATGTATGTAAGTCATCACTTAGATGAAGAATATTTTTTTTTATTTAATACAAATATTTCAAAGCTGGATTGTTCTTAATTTTGTTTTGGCTCATTTGATTGCATGTCGATTTCAGCCTTTAACAACCAAATTAAAGGCCCATTATGCCTCAGATATACTTTTACTTTTCTTTCTCAAAAGCTGTTTAATTTTGGTGTACTTTTACTGTATCCAAAAAGTTACCCATATTCCAATTATTTCATCTGTTACAAAAATGTACTTGTTAGCAATAAGTACAGTTATAGTGATTTAGTTTTGTTTGTTTGTTTGGATTTTTACGGCACGTAATTTAGTATTTTGTATGGAAGACAAATTACTGCTTTGTTTACATTTTGCTACTTTTTGACAAATTATTTCGCATGTATCGCTTTTTTCTTTAGGCTATAAGCATCTAAATTCGCTAAACCATTTTTAATTATTACAAAATTCATGTTTACCCTTTCTAAAGAATTAAAAATTAAAATTTGTTTCTGAGGCATAATGTGCCTTTAAAAAAACACGTTAGCATGACGACAACTGTACTGAGTTTTACTCACCAATAACTTGATAAACCTCTACTGATGATACAAGCATTGATCCACTATTAACATCTCCTCTTTGTATCTCATTTGCATCATTTTGCTTATAGATAGTAGGAATGTTTAGCTGGCCATTAAGCTGAAAATATCCATTGTGTTGTTCAAGATTAGATTTTTTATCAACTAAAGTCTGGAGGTCATACTTTGCCCTTCCAAGCATCAATGGGGTATAGCCAAACGTAGGTCCAAAGGTTTTATGGCATACAATCGCATTGTCTTTATTTTCATCTGGTATCTTTAAGAATATGCAATTTGCTTCTGCATTTTCATTTTTAAAGAACAGAAAAGCATCTTCGTCACTTTTAATCCTGAACTTTTCACAACTCCAGTCTTTGCTCGTATATCCTCCAAAAATAGTATTGTACTTCCCATTAAGCAGTGTCAGCGTCGGCCCTTTTCCATCACAACGGCGGTGAAATTCGTCTGCTTTGAACGGACCACCTTTAAAAGTGTAAAGATGGTTGAAAGATTTTCTAGACTGAGTTGTAGAAAGACCTTTTTCTTTTTCCTTTGAAATAATTGCATCTTCGATGTCCTTAAAAATGTGACAGGGCGAACCCCTCCTGAAAAAAATGAAATTAATTAAAACAAAATTTCAACATTCAAGCTTGCGAATTAGACGATTATAATTTTCTCTCACAGTGTCAAAAATCTCTGATAGGGTCAGTTAATGCCGTTTTCGTATGTACACTAATTAACAGAATAAAACGGTTCTGTTGTAGTTTTAGCAATGCACCTGATTAAGGTTTGATTTAATGATTTTTACGAATGCCGTGTTAGTTTGAAACAATTTAAAGCTACTCTTCCACACAAAACGGGTATAAAACATTAACATATCTGTTAACAGTTATTTCATATGAATAAACATTGTTTCACAGCGTTCACCAGTATTTGTTTTTTTCTGCAAATTGAAGACTGTTTTTCGCTAAAAGCAGCTCGAGTTGACGAGTAACCACTCAAATACGAATAGAAGAAAATTCGTATTTTGTTTTTTAAGGAGTACTCATGCAAACTAATGACAAAAACATTAAAATGATCTTATGTACTTAAACCACGCTAAAATGACAAAAGTCCCAGCTTGAATTTCTGTAAAAATTCTATATATTTTGGGGTTGAAGCGTAAATATATTTATATATGTTGAACGAAATTGAGACGCCGACAGAATCACCGAGTAGTTTTAAAACTAGTCATGTGACTTGAACAAACTCTGGAAGTTACAATAACAGATATATTGGATAAATTTATGATTGACACAAGTCTAAGTCGTTCATTTAACATGTTTTTTAACGTTTCCCGAGGTCACTTTGACTACTGTTGTGAAATCTTAACGCTTGACACAAGTCTAAGTCGTTCATTTAACATGTTCTTTAACGTTTCCCGAGGTCACTTTGACTTCTGTTGTGAAATCTTAACGCTCTAACCTGACCCACGTGGGTCAAGTTAGGAAACCTACATTTTATTCTTTATAAGAAGAAAGTTTTTGTTCCTGTGACTGCCTAGTGTATTTGTTTTGGGGACATTTACAGAATAAGAAATGAAAAAAAAAAAAAAAAAAAAACAAAAAAAACGAAGAAATGAAAAGTTCGCTTGTGTCTCCCTTTAAAACGGATTTTGATACAGAAAATGCGTTTTCGGCTTGATTTAGAGGTAAAATCAACTTCGTCGCATATGTCAAAAAATACGCTACAATTTAACAAAAAATATTCAATTTGCAGACAAAAGCAAATACTTCTTTTAAACCAAATATATTAAGATTCAGCTCCACAAAATTGTTAAGTTTGGGAAAATCGACTAAGTTATGATGGAGTTGAAACATATCTACCGGTGAACTCGACGTACAACTTTTTACCTTTGTTTTCGAGTTTTGATGGGTTATTTCCGGTGAATGCGGTTCAACAGTGATAAAAGTAAAATTTGCAGTTTCCACGAGATAATTGTGACCTGACAGTAGTTTCACTTGTCACGGATATAAACAACCCTATTTGGACACCCGTTGATTTCGGTAGAACTTACTACATGAATGTCATTTTTAAACCGTATTATTCAAGATATATTCTTCACTTTGTCTCTTTTTACAGGCATAATTGTGATACGTTGTGCAGCAATCGATTGCAGGATGAAAATTTTCTCAAGGGCAAAATTGTACCACCCTTAACCAACTGACATACTTGCAACAAATTAACGAGTGTTTATTGTTGAAGTCAATATTTACAGAATAAGACGTTGCAACTGGTTAAAATTTCAGAATAATAAACATTGTGAATACTTTACTTGATTATTTTTTCGTCAGACAAGACATCATTTGATCATTAAGTTTGATATTAATGTATGGTTACGTTTTATTTTAAAAACACCCAAATATTCCAAGAAATCAGTGATATAATTGTGCATCTTTTGTGAAAAGCATGACACTTGGCATGGTCTACTTTTTAAAAATCCACGATGATCTCATAAATGTACATGGGACAGGACAAAATGGTGTTATTTCTGGCATGGAAATGATATTAATTGTCACTGTAGGTCCAAATAGTAATTTCTAGGGAAAATGCTTTAGAACCATCCATAGAAAATTCAATATGGCTTCAAAATCCAAGATGGAGCCATTAAATGATGCTTTATGCACAAATTTCTATGATTAAGATAATTCATATGATCAACACTCTTCATACACATAACACATCAATGCAAAAAATGCAAACTTGCATTTATGGATAAAACCATGGGAGCACATTATTTAGCTCGACATTTTGAAAAATAGGGGGGAGCGATATTGTACACAAAAAGTGTCAGCCTTTCAATTTGGCTAAGGTTTTGCATGCCAAATGAAAAAATTGCATAATGGAATAGGTAAAAAACCTAATACACCTACTTGTGAGCGTAACAAAGGTCACTGTTAAAGACCATTGACTCTATCATGAATTTTGGTTCTTTTAAATATAGAGAATTGTTCATAATCTAGGTGTTTGTTTAGCTATCAAGCACTGAGAATAGTCGAGCACTCTATGATGTCATACCGATAGCTCTTGTTAATTTGTGTGATTCAGGCACCATGCAAAACCGCTGATTGCAATGACGACCCCAGGTACCTAATTATCAAAACATAACACTATAGCGAGGTTAAATCAATACGAAACAATAGAGAAAATAAGAATCCCTCGAGAGGTGCAAAACTGAAAATGTTGCAGACTCGCTTTGATTGAGCCTGTTCATGGATGATACTGTTAAGTGCCGTCCACGCCCCTAGCACCGGCTTAAGCAGAACTCAACATTTAATCATGGTAATGGTGACATCCGCAGATGTGTTCATACGGCGGGTATCATGGAACATTCAATGTGACACTTCCGTTGCCATTCCATGAAAAGAGGCGTATGGTCACCAAGCAAATGGAACCCGGTTTCTTTATATGGAAAACAACGTATCATAGAATCACCAAATAAGTCGTATACTTTTATACAAGAATGACTCTAATACATGCTTTTGTGCATCAACATCTGGAGAATTTCTTTTTCATTAGTAATTTAAGCAGCATATTTTTTATCATATATAACGGAGGCAAGCCTCTTCATGTCATTATTTTGGCAAGGTCTTGTAAATAAATTAGATATTCAGAAAAATATTGAACAAAAAGAATATTTTAGGAGTTGTGGAAATCAAACTAAGTTCTTGGCATTATTAACAATAGTCATTCATGCCTTAATATTTAGATTTAGACTTTACAGCTCTTTATATTTGATTAATTTGATATGAGATTACGTCTGTAAGATTGAAGTATTAACGTACTGCGAATTTCGGGGCTTTTAAATCTCAGTTTGTTTATTTAAAAAATATTTGAAAAACTGTAGCAAATTATAAATGTAAATACCGATGTTGTTACTTACAAAATTAACGATTTTTGTTTGTTTAAATCTTTCCACAACGGTCAAAATTTTCATTTACCCCTAGAATCACAATAACAATAAAATTTAATTGAACTGAACAATTTTCATTATTAGATTAATAGCTGTTAATAATAATAATTGACTTAAACTTGTTTTTACTAATCAACTTTAGTTGATAATACTTAAAACAATACATTGCTTTATTTAGTCAAATTCAATTTAGTTAATTAAGTTTGAAACGACCTGATGTACAAATGTTGAAATATCAATATTACAAATGTTGAACTATCAATATTTCTAACATTTATTTTTGCAATATACTCGCCTAGTATCCAGAAACAATTCTCTAAAATCTTACAACGTTTGACTCAGAATATAAACTAGTTAAAATAGTTTCGGGATACGTTTTACATTTATTTTTAATATTCTTATCAAAATACAAATTTCGTAGCTTTGAATTATCTGAATTTATCATTAAGTGTTTTCTTTTTAGGGAAAATTGCATAGCTGTTGTATAGAATATACAAAAGGTTCTATACCATTCCTTTAAATTTTGCACAATGGCCCAATATAAGGTCAGCTACATATTAGATCATTGGAATAACGCACAGCTTAGTTTGATTGCAAACAAACTTGCCCTTGAAATCACCTAAAACTAGCAAAGAGATTCTTATTCAAGGACAGGTAATAAAATTATGAGATGGTTTAATCCCAAGTTTTTGTTTGATGTGTTTTTTTTTTTGGTTTCTTTTATTGTGTTTTACCCTTTGACCTCAAAGTGAGATATTGACCTTTGAGGTAAGGGTCCGAGTGTTGTGCATGAAATGTCGTCTTATTATTGTAAACATTTGTGTCCAGTTATTTCAAAATCTCTTCATCTATGAAAACCAAGCGAAGTTTTACGCAAGCGTAAAAATGGCTGCAAAAACACCGGTGAAGGATGAAAATTGTGATGAATGTAAAATGATTTGTTATAAAGTACCAACATGTGATAGTAGACTTCCTATTTTTACACCTGTTCAAAATACTAAATTACCTTAACTATACTAGGCCCCTAAAACCATCGGCAAATTATCGTGTACCTAAATGTGTTTTTGTTTTTTCCCCAGCGAGTGTGTTTCTCTGGTTCCCTTTTTTCGGAAATCGTATGAAAATATGTTCCATTCATGACCTGTCGGGGTATCTGGAATCAATTCTACAAGTACCATGAGCACAGTGTAAAGTGGCCCATTTCCTTATCACACTTATTTTGATCATAAACTTATTTTATACTTACAATGGTATAAAATGTCTTAAAATATTGCGTGTAAATATGTAAAATGTAAATATTCGCTGGTGAACAACATCGATTGTCAAGTAACGCAGTAGTTATTGGGTTAAATCTTTTTCTAGAATAGTTTGAGACTTGAGTTAAAGTGGAGGCGTTCTGACACAGCGAAATACAGAAAAGTGGCAATGGTAACCAGCTAAGTGGTTTCGTCATTTAATTTCTTTATTCGCAGGTTATCTTTTCATGCGAGTGTAAATTCGAAAATACGTCTGTGCGTGTAATAGCGAGGGAAAAAGCAATTGTTTACATCGATATGGAAACTATAATCATATACTGTCCTTGCACTGATGCAGTTTTGTCCAATGCAAATGATACTCCTTAAACTGATGAATAGCGTGCTTTAAACCTGCAGTCGATGCGTCATAATTTTCTGTTCTTTTGAGTCTGATAAAAACTCAACAAGTTACCTTATTAAAGGAAATTAACCAGATGAGCAGTCCATTATTTGTTTACGTAGATAAGAATATATTTACGTCATATGGCCAAAAATGTAATGACCAATGTTTTGTAATAAATTGTAAAACAGAAAATGGGTACAGAAATGTTTGAAACATATATGTGAATGTTTTTATTTACATTGCAGTAATTGTTAGAATTTGCTAAATTGATTGTGTTATCTCGCAGCAAATCAAAATCATATAAGAAGCAGCCGAATTATGGATATGATATAAAATATACGCTGTAACAGACAATGTTAATCTTTGACCTCCAAGTGTGACCTTGACCTTGGAAGTAGGAACAGTTTGCACATGACACATCGTCTCATTATTGTGAACATTTGTGCGAAGTATTTCTTAAAAAAACCCTTGTTATATAACAACATTATGGTGCTGACATAAATAAAACAGACCATGTTAATCTATGATCTCTAAGTGTGACCCTTAGCGCACTACACGTCGTCTTATCATTGTGAATATTTGTACCAAGTATTTTCAAAATCTTTAAAAGGATGTGAAAATTATGGACCAGGATCGATATATACCCTAAAACTGACAATGTTGATATTTAAACGCCTTAACCTTAGGGGACAGGAGTCTAGGCATTGCGTTTGGCACATTGTCTTATTATAACAAACATTTTGTGCCAAGTTATTTAAAACATTGAAAAATGACCTAGTTAATGACTGGACACAAAAAAGTGACGGACGAACAGACAGACGAACAGCAGACGGACTGAACCCATTTCAATATCCCCGTTTTTCTTGAAAAGCAAAGCCTATCAAATGGGAAGTCAGAAAAACAATACAAATGAAAACCAAGGGTTTGATATGGATAATATTTAGCTTTTACAGATTACTAGTAAAATACTATTAGAGAGATGGCGTTTCTGTTTTACATTTGAGATAAGAAGATAGAAACAATAACATGTGTTTTAGATTTCAACATTTTATGCACTTGACAATAATTTAAGTACAAAAACCCTTTTTTTACTGCTAAAAAGTAGATAAATATTAAAGAGTATTTTGTGACCTTGTATCTGAGGGTTGTATTTAAAAAAAACGGTGATCAAAAAGGGCAAATCACACTGTATATTTTGTATGCAGCTTGGACCTGCAAAGCGCTTGACTTCCCCGTATAATAATTGGTAAGGGAAACCGTGCGCCCCTGTTAAATTCTTTAGTGATTTATCAGTTTTAAGTAAATGATTACTTTAAGTATATACCCCCCCCCCCCCCTAAAAAATCATCGTCATTTAATTTTTTTTTTTGGATTTTTACGGCACGTCAACACATAACTAGCCATATCGTGCCGAATGCTATAATAGGCTTAAAATGTTATGTAAAACTTTGTAAATTACAATAAAAATTAGCCAATTAGATCCTATAATAAAAGTTTATCTCTTTCGAATAATCAATGATGTTTTTTGATGGATTTGTATAAAATAGTTCTTTGAGTGAATTTTCACAATAAAATCTATTACGGGCCAGAGAAAAATCATAACATTCAAGAATAAAATGCTTTACAGTAAAATTTTAATTACAAGCTTCACAGAAAGGGGCGGAGATAAGAGTGGGTAATTTTAGTGTCCAATTCGGCACCGAAGAAGAACTGTTTGATCATGGCAGTTTGACAGAGATAGAAATGGTGACACATCAAGAGATGGGTTTATTTCGTAAAGTTTATTAAAAACGGCATTGTCCCAATTTGCTTTCTATTCAGATGATACGAGGTTATTTATAGCTGGTCTTAAATCACAAGCAGGTAACAAAAAGTCAGTTTTTTTGAAAAGTTAATGATTGTTTAGCTAAAACATCTACTTTTTCATTTCCTCGTATACCTACATGACTTGGGATCCAATATAATTTAACTGATTTTGTTTTAAGTATATCATGAAATTTGTAAAAGAAGTTTCCTTATCATGATATTGTCAGATTTTTTATTTTAATGGATATTAAAACAGAAAACGAGTCAGAAAATATCACAAATTTATCATGGGTATGCTGTTCTATGTATGACAATGCTAAATCTATAGCTTTTGCTTCAGCAATAAAAATTGATGCATTTATCTGGTAACCTCATACTAGATGTAAAATTATTTTCAAACACTGCAACCTTCTTTTGAACCGTCCGTAAAATATGTATAAAATCTACATGTTCTTCCTTAATTGTTAGAAACCTCTCTTTGAAATGTTCAGGTGAATTTGATGACTTTTTTATATTTGAAAGATTTATATTTATTTTTGGGGAATTATAAGTCCAAGGTGGAACATCCTCATCGTCATTTGAAGGATACTGTCTGGATTAATTTTAAGTTTATCTAAATCATCTTTTAAACGAAGGCCTAATGGTTTAATTTCCTTTGGTTTGTTAACAAATTGTTCAGTATAACTTGGTTTGAAAAAAATATTTTTAGCTGGATTTTTGCTATTAGATTAAATTCTAGTTACATATTGAAGGGATAGCTTTTTTGATGAAGATGAAGCTATGGTTCCCCAGCTTCCGCATATAGACTTCCTATAGGTGAGGTGCGAAACACCTAAAGCTAAACGTAAACCATGGTGATGTATGGTATGTAGCATTTGAAGATACGATTTTCTTGCAGAACCATATACTACAGAACCATAATGTAATTTTGATCGGATAAATCTTCTGTATAATTTCAGCAATGTGTAAGAATTTGATTCCCAATTTGTACTTGATTAAACCTTTAGTAAATTTAAAGCTTTTAGGCATTTAGTTTTCAATTGTTTAATATGTGGTATTAAATAAAGCTTTTTACCAAATATAATTCCTAAAAACTTCATCAACTACTGGAATTTTAGAACCAGATGGGTAAAGATCAGGGTCATTATGGTGTTTCCGCAATCGACAAAAATGAACACATAGAGTTTTTGACTTTGAAAATTTAAAACCATTTTCTATTGCCCACTTTTGAATTTTATCTAAATTTTGTTAAAGTTGCCTTTCAATTGTTTTTATACTTTTCGATCGATAGCAGATAAGAAAATCGTCTACATATAGAGAACAATTTATGCCTGGTGTAAGAGCGCTAGAAATGTATATTTTAAGGCCAAAAATTGTAACAGAAAGTATGCTTCCTTGAGGAACACCTTGTTCTTGTTGGTGGTCCGGATCTATAATATCGAAACCCAGCTTTTCAAAAGGTACACCAATTACGTAAGACTTTAATGGAGCTCAAGGGATCGTCTTGCTATTTTCGTGTTTGGCAAATTTTGCATGTCTTGCAATACCTAGAAATATCATCTTCGCGATAAAACCAATATAAGTTCTGTTTTAATTTATTTATAAGATTTCTTTTTCTCCCAAGCTTGATGTGACCTATAGTGACATGGCCATGTACATGATACATTACAGTATCTTTGTATTTAAAATGTGCAACTACTTGGTAATATATATATCTAACACCATCTCTAGAGTCACTTTTCCAAATTGACCAATTATATTAAAATTCTCTATAACAATGGGATATTTCCACCCATCTTGGCTTGACCTGGTTTGTTAATCCATAAACTGATAATTTCATGTTTTGGTCCTCGTTTTGTCGGTTGGTCAAGTCATTATGGATGCAGTCATCTATACAAGGTTTTTTTCAGGGTGTCGTTTTTCTCCGCTTCTCTAGAATACTAAGAATCAAAACTAAATTAATGATTTGCGGCCGACTCATCATTCTCCTGAACTACATTTATGAATTAAGATTCCCTCATCTTTGTTTGGTCAATTGCCATTACCATCTGGGACAAACTTGTCCTGGACACACCTACACTGTTCAAATGACCCATTTGTCTGAACGCCTTGTCTATTAGTTATCTCTTTCTCTTCATTAATTTGGATAATTTGTTCTTTTTCTTCCTTTTCACAATTACAGCACGTGCCGCACGGCGATGTGACAAACTATCTGCATTTGAATGTGTTGCCCCAGGCCTACGCTATACTTCAAATTCATACAAACTCAAAATATTAAAACAACGGCTCATTTGTTCCATAGGAATTCTAAATTTTATTGCCCATTATAAAGGAGCATAAATCTTTCTGATATATTTAGGGTTCTACACATAAAGCAATAACTCTCACTACACCCTCTTGATTTTGTTGAAGTACAGAACCCAAACAATAGGAACTACAATCAGTATCAGAAATAATTTGGTTTTTGGTTTTCGGAATACATAATACCGGAGCTTCTTTAAGAACCCTTTTTTGATTTTTCAATAGCAATGTAACATTCTTTTGACCATATGCATTTGGTAACTTTGCAAGTCAGCTGTGTAAAAGATGTGCTATATCTGCAAAACCCTTTATTTGTCTTCTGTTATAAGATCAAGAAAGGAAGATAACTGTTTTGCTATACTGGAAATACGCCATTCCTAAACGGCCATGACCTTCTCTTCATTGGGAGTTTTGCCTTTATAAATCAGACAGTACTCTGTTACCCGAAGAGAAACTTTTAGCAATTGTTGAATCTATTCAAAAATTTCATTTTTACTTGTATGGAGTTCATTTCTTATAAGGAGGACCATTTCGCCTTATAATGGACACTCAAATTTAGAACTCCTATGTGACAAATGAGCTGTTGGGTGAATGTTTCAAGTTTGTATTACTTTGAAGTACAGCATAGACCTGGGGGATAATATAGAAATGCAGATAGTTTATACGTCGCCCGTGCGACATGTGCTCTTATTCTGACAAGAGATAAAAAGAACAAATGATCATAATTAATGAAGAGAAGGAGATAACAGATATGTGTATAGGATAATGTTATTAAATAATGACTGGGTCGACCGCCAAACGAGGACCAGAACCTGAAATTACTTATTAATGAATTAAAAACCATGTAAGGCCAAAAATGTAAGGAAATATCTTGATTGGTAGAGAAATTAAACATTATTGGTCAATTTGGAAAAAAACTGACTCTTGGAAATGGTTTAATATATAAATTTGGTGAAAATATTTAATTAGTTGTTCCTTTTAAATACAAAGATACGGTAGTGTATTATTTACATGTGACTTCAGGTTACTTGGGAGAGAAAAAACTTATAAAAGATTAAAACAGAATTTTGTGCCCCCACTAGGGGGATTTAGACTACTCTTGTTCGTCCGTCCATTCGTCCGTTCGTCCTTTCTCATTTTGTGTCGCACGTAGCTCAAAAAGTATTTGACCTAGAGTCATGAAACTCTACAGAAATGTTAGTCAGTATTTGAAGTTGTGCAATTGGGTAATTGCGTGGGGTTTTATTCAATATTAGTAGGGTTATTGCCCTTGACTTAGTTAACATTTGCAATTTGTCATCTGTGTCGCACGTACGCAGCTAAAAAGTATTTGATCCAGAGACATTAAACTTTAAAGGAATGTTGCTTAGCATGTGAAATTGTGAACCTTGGGTCTCGCTTGTTGATGTATTCTGCTTTGTCAGACTTATTGCTCTTGACTTAGTAATAATTTGCAATTTTCAACTTTTGTCGCAATAAGCTCAAAGAGTAGTTGGCCTAAGGTGATGAAACTTTACAAGAATGTTGCTCAGGATGTGAAGTTGTGCACCTGGGGTCTCGCTTGTATAATGATTTCTGTTTTGTCAGAGTAATTGCCCTTGATTTAGTAAATATTGGGAATTAATAACTTGCTCTTAGCTAAAAAAGTATTTAACCTAGAGTCTTGAAACTTAAAAGGAATGTTTGTCAGCATATGAAATTGTGCACCTGGCGTGTTGCTTGTGGATTAATCCAATATTTTTATTTATTGCTTTGAACAAGGGGGGAATTTGCAATTTTAAAGTTGGGTCGTGTGTATCTAAAAGAAGTATTTGACCTAAAGTCATGAAACTTAACAGAAATGATGGTTGGCATGTGTAGTTTGCACTTGGGACTTCATTGTGGATTTATTCAATATCTGAAGAGTAATTGCGTTTGACTTACTATAAACCGTTTTATTTTGTTGTCTTATGTTTTTATTGAGTCAGTTAAAATCAACTAATCACTGTGTAGCTGTGCATCTGGGGTTTTGCAGTCAGGGTTTTACCCATGAATTTCTGCAGGCATGTTGCAAAGGAAAAATTACCAGGCAATTCGCTTGGCTTGAAATATTGACAGATTTGAGGAAAGAGGGAAATATATTGGCAATCATTTCCAGTTGTACACTTACGTAAATCTTGACTTTTGTGATTAAAGGAAACCTTTTTTTCAAGATTTAACTCTTATTTATTAAACAGACATAGAACACAACACAATGTGACAATAACAAACCGTTCCCATACACCAATAAATCACAATGCAAGTAATCCACTTAAATGTATCAGTTATGTAAATACGAATATAAATGAGTGAACATACCATCGAGAAAATATCAGCGAAAAAACATAAGATCATGTATAATACCATATCCCTACAGGACAAAGACAAATAAAAACATAAATTTTATTTTGCATGATGCATTTTACAAAAAGATCAACATATTTTTAATATAGTTTTTTATTTATTTTTTTATAAAGAAAAAGTGGACGTTTGCTTTGTGTAAAATGACATTATATAGATAACACATACGTTTGTGGGTAACCGTACAAGTGAACTAGAGAAGTTATTTTTCTTTTCTTTTTCTTTTATTCTTAACCAAATTATGATATATAAAAGTCATTAACATACAATAAGCTTTGTTTTATCATGGAAACAAATCACAAACCTATTAATACAACTATGTGAAATCTTATCCTATTCGGAACATTCTTCACATTTGTTTGACAATTAGGCATTTACGAAATTACGATGAAATCCTAAATTCTGTCATCCAAACCTGCCATGTTTTACTGATTGAATTCATAAAATAATCCTTTTTCTTTTCAACCAAAAGATATTCCATATGCGAAAAGCACCCAAGAGTGCAAACAACTAAATTCTAAGTTGTCATAGTAACTCTGAGGTATTGTGTGTATTTCAAAAATAAGAGGCTGAATTGAGAACAAACTGGCGGTCATTTTATTTTAATTTATTTAGAAAATATACCACATGACTAAATTTTAAACTGCTAAAAAGAACTGCTACCTTTGTAACAGTACATATTTTTTAGTCACGTGGTACACTTGCATTGACAGTAAAAATAACCCCAAGTTGCCTATGGGAATTAACATTATAAAAAATGTGAATGGTTATAATGTAAATGTCCTTCAAAAAGTTATTCTCACGGTGACATGATATTCCTTTTGAAGCTCACCAATATGCGTGTATTTCATATGTTATATGTTAAATATGTACGACGTCGTATATTATAAAAGAAATTGTAATTTTTAGGCAGGCCTATGACTTGAATTTGTTTTTTAGTTAGACAAGTATTTCGTGTGCTACTGTGACCTTGAACTTGAGACCCCAAAACCAGGCGTACGTTAAACACATGGCAAATAAAAAAATACATTTAAAGTACATCTTATAAAACTGATATTAGTAAATATTGAATATATTGATTAGAAAGTTATAATTGTTTATTAATTAACATTGCACAATCGACACATATACATGTATAACTTTATGCATCCTAAATGACATCCGTCCTGTGCATTGTTGGTTATTTCATGAAAAATATCTATAAAAAACGTATTTTTTTAGATTATTATTCACAGTGCTCAATTGTGGTAAAATAACCATTATTGTAGACAATTTTACCCGTTAGGATGGACAAAAATTTAAATAAGTGCATTGATTTAACTTGTCGTATAAATACATTTGTCGTAACTTTGTGGTGAATCGTTCATAATGTTGATGATAAAAGTGATATATATGACTAAGAAAAAATTAACGAATTTCATTTTACGATGATAATTTTGTTAATGAAAATAGTTATCAAAATGATGATGTGACAAAGATGATGATATTGTGAACGATAAGAAAGATTATTACAATGTTTATGAGGACAGCGAGGATGTTTGGCATGATGATGTAGATGATGATCATGTTCATGATGTAGAAGAATTGCTAGACTTTTCATTGAGGAAATTCGAAGTGAACGCAGATAATTTGGATTATGATGGTGATAATGTAGACGATGATTATAATATTTATTATTGTGACGATGATTTCTATAACAATGATTATTTGGGTGATACTTTCAAGGATGTCGATACAAATAATTATGCTGGTGAAGATGGTGGCAGTGAGTTTGGGAGGAGGAGAAAGGAAAATATATTTCGACTAAAAGATTATAATAAATAAGTAAATGACGAAGATTAAAGTTTTGATGTTACTGGTGAAGACCTTGATAATGATTACAAAGATAACGATTCGGTTGATAATATCTTTGATTATTTTGATGATAATAAAAAATAATGATGATGACATTCATGACATTCATTATAATGACATCTGAATGATAATAATGGATATATTCTAATTAGTGAATCTCATTATGTTGATGGTTCTTAGTTCGTAAAACTCATATGTATTTTATGTATGATTCTAATAGTATTTTTTAGAATAATTCGATATTTTAAGGAGGTGGGGTTGGTCGCTATGCTTTTAAGTTAAGAAAACTCCAGTTATGAAGTAGTTAATGTAGATGATGAGGATTTGCATGATATGATATTAATGGTGGTGATAATAATAATATGGTGGTGACGATAATAACATGATGATGATAATGATTAAGATGATAACTGGAATGATAATTTTGACGATAACGATAACAAAGATGATAATAGTTGAGATGAAAATTATAGTGGAGATGAAAATAATAGTTGAGGTGGTGAGGATGATAAGATGATGATGATGATGTTATTGTTGTTGACGGTGCTCGTGATGGTATTGGTTTTCAGTAGGTAATACTCAAAGTGGATGTTTTCTAATATATTTTGTGAAATGTTATTTGCTAAATGATAATTTAACTTGAAATTCTGTCAGTGAAATGATGACTTTTGTCCTCGTTATAGAGAATGAGAAGACACGACATTTTAACAAGATGGTTAAATGAAAGTGCTAAAAGAAGTTGTATTTCTAAACGGCTTTGTTCAACAGATAAAATGAAATAAAGCCAGTAAAATTCTTCGTTGTCACAACTTATTCCATTTTTCGACATTACCGCAGAGCTCTTTGCAAAATATCAGTACATGTAATTTTTTTATCTGATTACTGGCATAACCTTTTTTCGGTAAATGAGAAAATAACCCCTTTAAATTTTATTGATGGCTCCTACCGATTTTGAGGTAATAATGTTTACAGAAGGACTTTGACAGTTTATTTACACATTAATGTGAAATGACCAAAAAGTATAAAGAGGAATTCACCAATTTATTTTTGAAAACGATATCTTTACGTTTGGACCTTTAGCCTGTACAAAAACGTAAACATTTATAATATCTGTATCTCATGAAGTAAGGAGTGATTGTCCTTTTGTAATGCATCTTTCGATGAAATATATCTACGATAAAAAAAAATTCAGTTTCATTGATATTCTTTTTGAGTTCAGACTTTTTAATGCCTAACTTTAGTAAAATGAAGTAGAGAGTTATTATTTCAATCAATGCATCACTCCTTTCTATTATCTATCCGATTAAAAAGTTTAAAGCTAAGATCTCTAATCTAAAAACATTTGTGCACAAATTTTAAAATAGGAACAAAGGGCAATTACGAATATCTTCAGAATAAGGAAGTGAAGAGTAATAGTGTAAATGCACTGCACTTTTTTATTATATAAACTATCAACCTATGAGTTCAAATATTGTTTTAATTATGATCCTGACAACAATGCAGTGAAACCCTCTAATAATTGTTCTTAATTGCGCTGTGATCTTTATTGTGGATGATATAATTATCGAGGCATATATATTTCATGACCACTCTATTTAAAGGGTATCAAGCTAAATTTGATGAGAATTTTTTTAAAGATTTAAAAGCGGGTAATACATATTGTTTTCATATCCTAACGGTAATATCTCGATAAAAGTGTTACATAAAATGACCCTGTTATTTAATATACATGACAATTGTACGTAAATCAGAATAAAATGTTCCGGAACAAAATATTCCCCTACTATTATAGTTGGTTTAGCGATTATATTACACATGTTGTACTCGCTTTCATTAAAATACATGGACACATTTCTTTTGTTTTATGTTTTTGTAGCTATTTTAATTATCATATTAACAATATTTTTGACATCCAAACACACCAAAGATTTAGCTTTATACACTTTAAGTATTATGTATAAACATGTTTAAACAATTTGTATTATAACCCTTTAATATTACTTTAAACTAATATTACTATATTCATTCCTTATAAGAACATAAGTCTAAAGAAATTTTATATATAGATTAAATTTCAGGTCTTGTTTCATGTATATCATTCTCCTATTTAATTTATTTCTTCACAAAATAAGTGTGCAGAAAGAAACACCACTCTTATGTGTTTTTCCTCGCCTAATTTTATACAATTTTCTATTCTTAACAGTTTAACACCTTGTTTCATCAAGTGTTATAATGTATCAAGCATTCAAGCAGATAAACTACAAAAAACTTGTGATCTGAATAGGTGTTGACTGGATTATCAGTGGTCTAAGTAGTGGGGTTAGATAAAGAATAAAACAATGAATTTAAACTGAAACGGATGGTCTTAAAGGCGGATAAGTGCGATGGTCTTAATTGTGGATAATATTATAATATTATTGTTAACCCTTTACCCCATATAGACGCGAAACAACGCACTTTCGACCCCACCCCCTCTTATAGTGAAAAAAATGTCCTATTTTGGCCCCAAACACATGCTTTCGTTTGACATGTTTGAGAAATGTTGCTAAAAAAAGTGAGCACTTTTTCGGCGCCGCCCCCATCCAAAAGATACATCTGGGGGTTGCCAGAAGGGGGATATACCCCCTTCTGTTTGGGGGGGGGGGGGTTGAAAGGGGGCGGTAGTCCCCCTCATCGCCAAGAAAATTTTGGACTTGTGAGAGGCTAAAAATGACCCCAGGTCAATCATAAGGTAACGTGTAACTAACGCTGAAAAGCCTTTGACTCTATCTCAATCCCTTGAGAAGTTGCAGCACTTTGAAATAAATTTTGATGGAAAAAATCGAGGCAAATTAGTGATTTTTGACAGTTTTGAGACCTCCCCTCGTTGCCATGGTAACAGGAAATTTAAGACTGAGAATGTCGTTACAAAGGCAATGGTCCAATCAACATTTGTGTCAAGTTTGATTAGTATTAAAGCATTTATTTATAGTTTCATAGCAGTGTGAACCTGTAACAGGAGGCTTTTCAATGACAACGGCCATTTTCCACAATATGCTCATGAGGGAAAGGGTTAAGGAAGCTATTTACTTAGAGACAACCTATATCATCGGTTTCTTGTACTAACATGTACTGCGCAATGAGTGTCAAATTAACAACGACTTTTTACTTGCGGAAAGAAATCCTTTGATTCATGTTTGCGCGCAAAGAGCCCTGTCACTTTGCCTCTGAATCAGAGAGTGACCATATTTGTAATGTGCATTACTTCTGAATTTACTTCTAAATTAGAATTTGCAACCATTGATTTGTAATGATAAACAAACGATCAATGAAATAACTAACAACAATTTTTATCAGAAATATAATCTTTGATAATAATGGATTATGCACACATATCTGAATATGCAAACGTGTCTTATATGGATGCATAACCACACAAGTGTATTAAACTACTTTGTTTAGTATTTTATACTGAAACATTGCCTTATTTTTTTAAACATCAATTTGACAACATATCAGTAGAAACCATTACAACTTTTCCTCTTTTTAGTAATATGTTAGTTATGCTTAAAACTGAACTATAATGTAAATTTGTAAAATAAACTTACCTTTCATTGGGCATTTTCGTTTGAAAAAGATGATGGGTTCGACGCCCTCTTTTACCTCATAAGTATTGTCCTTCACTGATATTGTTCGTCTATCATTTTCTGTTCATGTATGTTTTTTCAACTCAACTCTTCTGTAAGTGTTACACGATATGTTGACCACAAACTCAAAAGCAGAAAAAATAGGATCATAAAGATGTAAATAGCTGATCAAGCAAACCTAAAAAGTATCTGCAAAATAATTCATAGGTAAGAGAAATATACAAAACTGAAAGCTTTTTTGTATTTAGAATGTCACATATTTGTGTTATTAAGCCTATCAAATGTATCAGTTCGTAATAAACATTTGTCATTTAACTCCGTTGTCAGAAACTCTACATCTAGTACTTTTAGTGATGCGTGTTATTTTTATTAGAAACACTTAACGCAATATCCGAAAACACTGATACATAAAAGATTGCTTATTGCCATGACATAATTGTTTACAAAGAGCGTGGTTTATACGAATGTAATTGTTAAACGCATTCAAAACAATTATAAAGCACTATATAACTTGCAATTTAGCCCCGATATATATTACTCACCATTTGATAATATTTCGCGTACTACTTAAGAGGTAGTGTCTAAAATTAGATAACGCTTCATGAGCTATCAGCTGGATACTAAAGTAAACACATTTATCATGCTATAGATATAAATTAACTGGGGTGGAAAGTAGGGACAGACGTAAGTGTTTTTTATTATAATTTAAAAATCTTAACAAAATAGTAATATAACAAAACAATAGTTTGTCAATTATATATTAAGAAATGCATTTCTGTTACATAATTATTTATTCTGAAACATAACTACTTCAACAAATCAAGACTTGAAAGTCCTAGTGAGTTTTGTAATTGAGTTTCAAATGGTAATATTTTATATCACTTAAATAAATTAATAGAACAAAATGAGCATAATAGTCCTGTTAGATTCGAAACAACCGTACAACTAAACAGTTAATGTTGTTTACAGTAAATAGAAAAGATCTTGGATGCCGACGAAAATACAGAAGAAAGATAATTATGGAAAATACACAAGTAGGTATTTTATTCCATTAAAAAATTCACCACAGCACGTCATCTGGTTCGTTTTTTTCCCTGGGCTTTATCTTCTCTCCGTGACATCTTTGTCTTTCGCAGCTCCATGTCCAGAGTTCTACCAGGAGTTTGTTAGCCTTCCATTACGCCATTCTAGGGCCTATTGTTCAATATTGGGATGTGGTCAATTCATTTCATCTATAGAATTATTATGGTGATCGGTTGCTGTTATGGTCGTGTCTAAAGTGAGTGCTTGATTGGAGATCAAAAACCACTTTATCCACCTGATTTGCCTAAAGCAAGCTTGTCAAAGACCTGCGCTCTTTGGTGTAGGCATTTGGCTCTTCTCATGTTTCTGCGCCATACACAAGAAAGGTGTTTACGTTGCTGTAAAAGAACAATCGTTGTGTTTAAAAGTAGATGTAAGAATTCTAATACACAGGCCTCAAAGTGCAAAGTTATGAGTCAACATCTTCGTTAGCTTGAGAGCATTGATGCTAGCACAACTAAGTGTTGAGCACCGCTCAAGCCGGTGCTAGGAGGCCTGAGGGATTTTGCACTTATTCATTACTCATCATGCACAAACACAATCAAACAGAGTCTGCAATTTTCAGGTTATTTTGTGCTTAATGCTTCCGTGAGATCACTTTCTTTCCAGATTTTTGCCGTTAAATTTGTATGTTTTCATTGTTGCTTTGGCCTTTTTGGCGTTTATCCTTAGTCTTTTTGATTTTCGTTAAGCTTTTTAGTTGTCTGCTGCGTATGTAATAGGTGTGAACTATGAGGCCAATACAATCTGCACAATCATGGTCTTTTATTGACTGATAAGGGTCCACTATATCCCTCTTTGCATATCCAGTGTTTTATTGATAATTAAGTCAATGACTATTGAGAAGATTATTTGTAAAAGCAAGCAGCCTTGTCCGAGGCCGATGAGCACTATAAATGGTTAAGAGAGGCCCATGTTGTGGATGGCTGCTTTTGACAGAGATTGTTGTTGAACATGCTTCAAAAAAATGATATTGACCATTTTGTCTGAGATGCGATAGTGCCTGGATGTGTCTGTTTCTAACGAGTCAAACGCGAGTCTTGAAGTCAATAAAGTTGCAAACAGGTGGCAATTTCATTCCACATTATAATTTGGTTTCATGCAATATAGTCTGCACATTATTTTCCTGCTCTCAACCCTGTATTTTATTCTCTGGGAAGTCTTATATCCCCGGGCAGATTTTACTGGGTAAGTATAGCAACTTAATTCCTTTCCAATTGTTTGCGTCTCTAAGGTCTCCTTTATCTAAGAGCTAAAAATGCACCCTGTTTGCTGGGATCTCTTTTGTTTCCCCGATGTGTTGGATGAGGTTTAGCATGACGTCTGCTGCAAATTCTACTCTGCACTAATTTTGCACTCCCTTTGTCTGTTACCTTACCTAAAACCTAATAGTTAAGTCAATATTAAATTTTCATGTTTTGTGAGTGTAATCAATATGCCTATTTTATATGTTTGATATTTTTAATTTGTTTTGTTTTTTTGGGGGGGGGGGGGGGGGGGGTTATGATTTTTTGAATTTTACTATATAATTAGAAATGAAAACCTATTATTTGAACAAGTTGATGAACGCGAGTATGTTTCAACTGAAAAATATTCCGAATTTTCAAATTTGTATGGAAGTTTTTACGTAAAACGGTATCATTCTTATGTCTTTACTCTTGAATTATATTTTGAAACGAAAGCAATTGCTGAATACAAATTTTTCTAATCTATATTTTACTTTGAAAAATTTTAGCATGAAAAGCTGCAGAAGATTATTGATAAGTTTGACAAATGTTTGGACGAAAACAACCGTGGAGGTAAATATTATTAAAGTCATTCACGATAATTTAATTAACGGTTTTTATCGCCTATATCAAAATCAAACGGCAACACTTATTTTAGTAATGCCATCATTAACATTCTTAAGCTTCGGAAAGATCATAATGTCACATTATCTGCCTGTCTGTTGATGATTAATTGCCTTTTCCCATTATTATAGCAATCTGTGTGATAGTACTGTTTTGTTATATCTTTAGCACGATACGCTCTAAGGTTAGTTTTTGCTATAACTATGCGTACGTCGTTTGACGTTCATTGCGCCAAACAGTATTACTAAACGAAGATCTCCTCTTATACTAATAGGCCAATTTTATTAAAAGTAAGAGGGATGGTTTCCTGCTAAAAGCCCTTAAAATTGTTCTGAAATAATAATAATAACTAGAACTATCGCTGAATGCGATTCATACCCCACCAATGTCCTTGACAGAAGAAGACTTGGAAAAGTGGTTAAGGGAATAACTTTAGTGGCACAAATAAATATACATAAAAAGAAATTATCCCTAGTGAAAAAGAGACAAATTGTACAGGTAATAGTATAAATATATATTGTCAAATCATGTTCCAAACATTACAAATAACCTTTCATTTTCCCAATGTACTAAAACAGACAAAAGCAGTGAAGTTAAGAAAATAGCATAATTATGTCAAAATGTAATCTAGAGGGGAAAAACTTTGCATACTGAGCTTACTTATGACCCTTCACATATTATATAGTTTCAAGTGAATATCTGTTCTAGTTTCAGAAACATTTAAGTATTAATGGTTATATCAGAACATTTTCTAAGCCTAAAAGGGGCAAAACTTGTGTCATAATTCAATGGAATTGAAGAATTTTCATCATCTGAGCTTGCTTGTAAACATTCATATAATTTTTTAAGTTTCAAGTAAATATCTGTTCTAGTTAAAGAAATATTATAGTAAAAATTTAAAAAATGGACTTAACTTTGTCAAAATACAATACAAAGTTATCTCCACCCACTTTTTTTAGTTATAAAACTTGACCTGCATATCTTACTTGCGACACTTCGTATATATTTGAAGTTTCAAATGATTATTTGTTCTAGTTTCAGAAATATTCAAGTACGAGTACAAGTTGAAATTTAAGAATATTTTCTAAGTCAATTTTTGACCTTAAAGTGTGACCTTGACCTTAAGCCGGCACAAATGTAACATTGGTTCTGCACATAACCTTGTTGAGGTGAACATTTGAGTAAAGTTTGAAAAAATACTTCCATTAGTATAGAATTTATAGAGCGTACACGACATATTGTCAAATATTTGATTGTATGTCAATTTGAAGACTTAAAAAGGGGCATCACTTTGTCAAAATGAAATACAGACTTATGAAACTTGACCTGCATATCTTAATTGTGACACTTCATATATATGTTAAGTGTCAAGCAAAAACCTTTTCTTGTCTCAGAAATATTCAAATACATGATTAAATTAAAGAATATTTTCTATGTCAATTTTTGACCTTAATGTGTTACCTTGATCTTAAGTCGGAAAAAGGGTAACATGGATTCTGCACATTACCTTGTTAACATTTGAGCCAAAATTGAAGAAAATCTTTCAATTAATGTAGGGCTTAAAGTGCCGACACGACATACTGTCTAATATTTTATTGTTTTATATTTGACTTCCAATTGTGACCTTGACCTTGAGCTGACACATAGGCAATATGGGGTCAGCACATCCCCTTGTTGAGGTGAACATTTGAGCCAAGTTTGAATAAAATCCTTCAATTTGTGTAGGATTTATAGAGCGGACACGATAATGGAGACGGAAGAACTGACCGACTGACAGACGTGACAAAGCGAATCCATTTTAGCCCCCTCCCACATTTTGTGGCGGGGGTATAATAATAGTATTAATAATGATAAAAAATATAATAAAAAATCCATTTCATTCAGAGCGCTCTGGTTGCCACTATTGCTGTTTTTGTCTAAATCTACAAGAGCTAAAGCTTAAATATTTGGCATGCAACATTGTCTATAGCCTGCCCCACATTATTTGAACATTTATTTTTTATTGATTATAATAGTAAAGACATCGAAATAAATATTATGTTACCCTTGACATTAAGAAAATGCAACTCACGAAAAATACTGTCACACTGGACTACCGCAAATGCACTCAGTAGGGTACCGAACAAAAACCAGGAGAGGGCACATAAGTCTGGACAAGGAGTGGCCGTACCAATAAATGATAACAATTGACAATTAAATAAACCCCTTTATGTCAAAGCCATTTAAAACATTTTTAAAAGCAAGTGAAAAAAAGACAGTTGCATGTATAAAATAAATTTTAAAGGAAAATCTGTAATTTATCAATATAATCTTCGTTGAATCCTGTGCCAGTTAAATATTTGACTGAAAAAAAAGAGTATACAACCAGAAATGCGTGCACTACAAAATAGAGAAAAACAGAATCCCCAAAGAAAGCCCAAAACGGCAAAATTGAAAATGTTGCAGGCCCGGCCTGACTGAGCCTGTTCATGGACGGCACCGGAAAGTGCAAGCCACCGCCCACGCCCCCAGCACCTGCCCAAGCAGAATTCAACATTTAACACAAACTGGTACAATTTGGAATTCTGAAACATCCGCAGATGTGTTCATTTGACGGTTTGCAACTAAAATGCGCTTGAACAAGATATGTTCGTGAATTGAAATTTTATTTGGAAAATGCAAATTAAAACTTTTACACAATATTGAAAGATACATATTTGCCTTGTTTGTTGAACTTAACCTACAGATGCTGACAAATGAGCATAAAAATCGCCCTGGACTTCACTTGTCAAATCTCAAAATATGTTCATAACCAGTTTGTTTATATCACCAATAAATTCGTCATATAAGAAGCTAGGAAGCCAAGACCTCAAACCGAGTGTGCCATAGTGTACCATAAACATTGCTTTAAGGAATGGGCATATTAAAGTATTTCAAAAAAACATTCAAATCCACTTACCTGAAGAAAATAAGTGCAAATATTGTAAATATCCATGACTCGCTATCCATTTTATCAATTTTGCAACCAATTTTATCGCTTGAACCAAGTGTGCAACCACTTCACGTCCTGTCCGTAACTATTGAAATCTTGCAAGAAAGATAAAGGCATTAAAGTTGAAACAATGAATTTGTGTAATTTTTGAAGATGATATTGTGAATGGCGTTGAAAACGTGAATTTGTCAACTTGAAAACATGCATTTACGAGGTTAAAAGCATGAATTTGTGAAATTGAACCCAAAAATTCAAGAAGCTGAGATTTTACCACCAGTCATTCGTACTTACAAATGTACGCCCATACTTTAGAAATGCGTAGTCTATGTACATATTTTACTTTCCCCCTTAAACTTTGATAAAATGTCCAGAGAGGTAATTTGACACGAACTTTATTAGTCATCTGTAAATTAAAAGCATAGGTCTTTCATATCTCACCGTTAGGTAATGGCATTAATTTGATATTATTAAGAATTGGTAAAAGTAAAAGGGACCCTTCTGAGTTTTTTTGACATGACGAAGCATTCATTGGTTTTCCAGAATAATTTTTATAATTGTGAAAAAAAAACAAAAAAAAAACTTAAGGTATTAGATGTATTAATAACACTTTTTCAAAGGGTCGCAGATCTTAAAACAAAATAAAGCAACTTAAATGGCACCTTCTTATTAACTATCAAATAAATTCTGATCAAACTAGAAATGGTCCTTAGATGGGCTGTAAAACAAATTGCACAAAAGTTTCGGTCTGTTGAAAAGATGGCCGCGAGTATAAAAAATCGAAAGATATAGTATATAAATAACACATGGGTTTGTCGGTAACAGTAAAAATATCATCCCGAGGAAAATACTGTTACCCGAGGCGTAGCCGAGTGAAACAGTATTTATACGAGGGAAGCCAATCAAAATTCTCCAATCTCATAATAGCCGAGTTTTCTCATAAAGGCCGTTCATATTGCATCATAACCTTGTTGTAATTGATGAACTTCATGTTAGCCTTACATTTGAAGTGAAAACGGGCCCAATATTAAAAAGTTAATAAATAATATAATGTCAATAATGAAGGTTTTTCATAATGGCCTTGTATTATGGCGAACTTTACATTAGCCTTACATTTGAAATGAAAATGTGCCTAATATTGAAAAGTTAATATAATCAATCATAAAATTTATAAGGAAATGTTTTGGAAACAAATTATTATTTACTTAAAACTTTAGTTTTTCGTGTAACTAGAGATTTCAGGACATGTTTTTAAAAGGAACATTTTAAAAAATTTCTTCTATACCTTCACATAACCGTACTTTGCTTAACTTCAAATAGTTTGTATATACTCTTTTGGTGGTGTGAAAAATTGCAATGTGGCATTCATCGAATGCAATACAGTTTTGATTAATGATCAAACCACATGTTTTATTAATTTGAATAATTAGGCTAACGTTAGTAATAATCAGTTACGAAAATTGGCACTATAATCCACTGCTTTCTGTTCCTTTTTGTGAACATATGGTTTTTTCGTTTTATTTGTTTTTACATGTTTTAAAGACCCAAATATGTGTAATTTCTTCAGTATAATTGTTAAGATTAATCTTCGTATGCATTTTGCTTTTGAAACGATGATTTCTAAATGAAACACTTTTCAAAGTACCCCTCTCCCTTGTTCTTTGTTTTCTCTAAAAATGACTGACTAGGCGTTCTGAAGTCTCTGTTTCTTTTACTGCTCCGGCAACCGCCAAACTAGTGATATACATATCACTAATAAAACGCATTGAAATATGTCACAAATCTCTTTTTATTTCAAATTTTTTTTTTTTAAAAATCAGTAAATCGTTTTTTATCTAATCATTGAATAAAAGTAGTACGTGTAGAAAAATAGAGGTATATTTAACAGTAAAAGTGATAGATAAGATGGATAGAGCAAAATTTGAAATCATTAAAATTCATAAAAAATGGGAACAGAATCCTTTGAACATTTTGGTGCAAAAATATTGCATGTAGGACATTTTTTTTCCAAAAAGACTAACTGTATCAGTTGGGTCGAATAAATGTGGTACCAAGTTGGAACAATTAAATAGTAGTAAAGAATAGTTTAATTAGAATTTAGTGTCTGTGAATTATATAACAAGTTTAACATGTACTATAAAAGACATTTTATGTTTTAATAAAACTATTACCAAGATGCAAAGTATGTTATTTTCCATATTCTAGACTATATAATGAATTTTAGATTTTTGACTTTGCGGTCAGATTTAGACCAAGTATAGAAATGAAAGATGTATAGCATGGGTCCCGTCTCAAAAAGCGAAACAAGATCACACACATAAGCAAGGCTCAGGTCGCGCATTGGTTGGACAGGGAATTTGTGTTTACATTTCGGAGTTTGCAATATTTTCTTTTTTGAAGTTTGATAGTAGAAGGTATTTTTTCATTAATGTGAACATTGTTTGAAAACCATTTTTTATCGAATGTAAAAATGTTTTTTTTTTTTTTTTCCAAAATTTTTTTTTTTTTCCGTGTTAAAAAAATGTTTTAAAAAAAAACCCCAGTTGGGGTTAAATTTTTTTTCTGAATAGGGACCAAGGTTAAAAACCAGGGGTAAATAACTTTAGTGTCAGGGTCTTACCCCCACCCCAGCGTCTGTGACTTAGATGACATTACTTCAGCCGTTTTGAATTAAGTTATAAATTCAAAAGCTATTGTGAGGGATAAAATGACATTATGTTCCATGAAACATATTTTATGCAGGTTAACTTTCTAATATATGATAAAATGTAGTAGTATGTGCAAGAAAAATCATCTGACATATTTTTGCGATTCAGATTTGAATATCCGTCAGTCGAAAACGGCTTTGGACCTCAACTTGGCCAATGGGCCTTGTTCCACAATTGGGCGGGTACCCTCAAGAAGGATATTCCAATCAGAACCGAAACTTAGTCTGTTCCGTATTACTTGTCAGTACTTAATTTTTTATAAGAATATTTCTATGGAATGTCAATATAGCCTTTGTCATTTAATGTATCTAGTTCTTTATCATAATTAATAGATCCGACAATTACACGTCTTGTTGCTTTTAAAAACATTTTAAAAGCGGTTGGGTTAGATCGTAAAGCTGTTTTTGTAATGCTTCCAGTGAGGCAAATATTTGCTGGTGTAAGAGATGGTGGAATCTTTTAAGTTAAAGTATGAGATCTTTTTTAACCATTTAAATATCACTTTTTAACATCCTACAATAAAACTGGCCTTAAAAATGATGTTAGCATTATTTCATGTATTATTATTTCATTTGAAATGCTTTTGTTTGTAAAGAAATGACAAAGTAATTGCATGTGTTTTTGTAATGCATCAATATAAATATCTGGAAAAAAGCAATTCCACAGAAGCTTTAAAAACAGCAATATAACATGAAAATTGCAGACTCGGTTTGAGTCGGTTATTTAACAAAAATGGCTGATTTTTTTAATTTTAAAAAAGAATATGTGTCGCAAATTTGGTTTTTAGAAAATTTGCAGATTACCAAACGAAACTAAAAAAGCTAATTAAAATGAAAAAACCCGGATAAAAATTTAAAACGTTCTGAAAAATTTCTTTTTTTTTGATGAAAAATTGTTTTTTTAACCATTTTCTCCAAAACTTTTCTTAAATTTAAAGAAAAGATATGTTTTATATTGTAATGTAATTTAATTCCCAAAGCAAAAATTTAAAAATAAAGAAATAAATCGACAAAAAACAAAAATTTCTACCTTTAAAATTCGCCTTAGAATATAACTGTAAGTATTTCAATAAAATTCTTGTTTCGAGTGCTACATTGTCGATATAAGTAGCCGGGAATGCAGAGCAATAGCAGTTAATGAATGAAAATATTCCTTGTGTGCTTAAATAAGAAAACCTACCTTACTGGTCAAAAGTATTTGTTGAAATGAAGACAATTATCACAAAATCCGCCATTTTAATAGCAAATGTTTGAATGTTTGCCTCATTTAAAGCACACCCGAAATAATAATACATGAAATAATGGTAACATCATTTTTAAGGCCAGTTTTATTGTAGGATACTCGGTTTGAGGTCTTGGCTTCCTAGCTTCTTATATGACGAATTTATTGGTGATATAAACAAACTGGTTATGAACATATTTTGAGATTTGACAAGTGAAGTCCAGGGCGATTTTTATGCTCATTTATCCACATCTGTAGGTTTTAAAGTTCAACAAACAAGGCAAATATGTATCTTTCAGTATTGTGTAAATGTTTTAATTTGCATTTTCCAAATAAAATTTTAATTCACGAACATATCTTGTTCAAGCATATTTGCCTAAATAAGCGGTATGCCCCTAATTCAAACAAGTATAGGGACATACTAGTACATGTACATGTATTGAAAAATAGTGTATGCATTTCATACTAGTGTATGAAGCTTTAT
Organism: Ruditapes philippinarum; assembly: GCF_026571515.1. Lineage (NCBI taxonomy): Eukaryota > Metazoa > Mollusca > Bivalvia > Venerida > Veneridae > Ruditapes > Ruditapes philippinarum. Next base: position 145,777 of record NW_026866619.1, read on the forward strand.
GCCTATATTTTCGGATTTTAAAATTAATGTTTATTTAATGATTTAAATAGTTACATAATACTAGTACATAAAATAAACGTAATTTGCATTTTTCTTACAGAATTAAGTGAAACATGCTCTAAATAAACGCTAAACAAGGGAAATAATTTGTTCCAGAAAGTCTTCTTCTCAATTCCACAATGTCACATTTGGGCCATCGCGACACACACATAACGCGAAACAACGTTAAAAAGAATTTATGATGGTTAAAAGTCGAAAAAACAACAAACAAAAAATGAAACCACGATGGTGAAAATTCGGAATAATATCGTATAATCGTCATCGTACTTTCTATCTCTGGTAATCGTGGTTCCGTTGTTTCGTGGCCTCGGAGCCATTATTCATTTAGTGTTAAGTATTTTGCTAAAGAAAATAACTGCTTGCCCCTGACGGGGTTTGTGCCCACGCGGTAAGCGATACATAGATGACTAGTCCGACGCGCTAACCACTCGCCATACTAATACTTTATTTAATTATAAATATACATGCATGATAATTATTATAACATAATGATACGGTTATAAAGATTTATCTATTTAATCTGCAAGTTATGTTTTTATTTTTAAAAGATATTAGAGAATGATAGGACGGATATAAAATTAGATTCTATTCCAAATATTGGCACCTTTGTAACAAAATGTATTTTTTACCATAATTCATGCGATGTTAAGGTAAAACTATGTCATTATGCGATGCAGATCGAAAATGGGAGCAAAACCTTAATAACTTTAATTAGAAAGCAAAGATAGTGTACATTTATTCCGGGAATGTCCGTTTAAACAGTACCATAGGAATGAAGTGTTTAAATACATCAATAGCAGACGAACATGTGTATCATGATTATAAACTAAACAACTATAAACATTTACAAGCAAAATACAACATAAACAAATGTTAATATAAATCAATGTTTAAAATATGATAAACAAGATCATCAAGGAAAGGCGGCGTTCAATGAACGCAGAAAATGGGAAGATCACTTAAAAATTTCAAGATCACGTTTTGAACTTAAACAAATAATAGCGTTTAAATGACAACATGGAAACATTCAATACGATAAGATATGTTTTTAAAAGTTAATCAAGTGTCGTTTTCAATTCTTTTCCAACATTAAAATTTAGGCTGTTAGACCGCTTGGCCGCCAACTTCACAACAGTGATAGAATATGAAACATTTCTCAAAGTGGTTATTTTCTTTTTATATATTCTTTAAATAACAAGAATTGTCTTAAGAGCTTCATTAAATGCCGTTTTATTGTTTAAATAATATTTTTACAACATTAAATGTTTTGACCGCCAGGCCGCCAACTTCGCAAAAATGATAAAAAAAAACAACTCTGAGAGTGCTTTTTCTCTTTTTATTTACCTTTTTAATATAAAGAATAGTCTTAAAAACTTCATAAAGTCCCGTTTTTATCATATTTATAACATTTCTACAACTCTAAAATTTCCGGCTTCCAGGTTGCAAGAGAAAATAAAACTTTCTAAATATTTTCTTTTATATAACGGTTAAATGATAAGATATGTCTTTAAAAGATAATTAAAAGTCGGTTTTCAATTATTTTCCAAATTTTTAAAACATTAAAAAACTAGGCCGCTGGGCCGCCAACTTCACAAAAATGATAAAATAAAAAGTTTTCTCAAAGTGATTTTTTTCTTTTTAAATTTCCTTTAAATAACAAGAATTGTCTTTAGAACTTCATTTAATGCCGTTTTATTGTCCATATAAATTTGTACAACAATAAAATTTAAGGCCACCAGGCCGCCAACTTCACGAAAATGATAGAATAAAAAATATCTCAAAGTGATTTTTTATATACCTTTTAATATCAAGAAAAGTCTTAAGAACTTCATTTGTGCCGTTTTTATCATATATAGAACATTTCTACAACTGTAAAATTTCCGGCTGCCAGGTCGCTTCAGAGAAAACCCAGTCTAAGTGTGTTTATTTTTATTTATGTAACTTTTAAATGGTAAAATATGTCTTTTAAATTAATTAAGAGTCGTTTTAATTGCTTTGCCAAACTTGGTCATAGTTATTTTTCTGGTGTCTTCATTAAGATTATCAAAAGGTTTATTAAAAGAAGTTATGACCCAATTATTTTAAAGCATACCGCATGCTTGGTGTTCACCCCCTCTACAGTTGGACACTTCGCTTTCCTCTTTTAATTACAACTGACGGACTAAGTGGGAAGATATATGATGGACAGTTCTAAAAGCTCTTTGGGACTCAATTGTCTTAATGTTTGTCTTCTGTCTTGATTCGTCGGACCCTTGTAGATGATTTTCTCGTTGCTCTGCCTTCCTTTAAGACATCGAGTACTTTGTTAATGGTAATTAGGCTGAACCTTTTTGTTCATATATTTGCACAATCATATATGTGTTTTATTTATTTCGTCTAATGTAACCTTGACCATTGTTAGAATTTCATTTCACTTGGCGGAGATTAATTTTATTTACACTTTGGTGTCATTTAGGAGCATATTGGGGCTAAGAGTGAGGTTTGGCGCGCCTAAAATAGATTTAAACTCCCCAGAGGTGTAACCACCACTGACCGTTCCAAGGCGGTACCCCTCTGAGTTCCTTCAAGTGTTTTCATGTTTTGTTACTTGGTTTGAATGTTTATATGTTTTGTGATGTTTGCTTTTTTGGATTGTCGTTGACGGTAGGTATTTTCTCACACCCCTTCTCCCATTCTACCCTAACTTTACTCATTTACTTAACCCTTTAATTCGCATATATGCCTGTTTTAGTTTTTATCATTTCACACTTTGTATGTCCCTCTCCTTCCGTCGCCCTTGTGTCCACTCCCGGTTTTGGTAAGGTGTCCTGCTTTCCTGCTAGGCCGCCAACTTCACGCCATTAGGCCTCCAACTTCACGCCGTTTGGCCGCCAACTGCATGCCGCCAGGGCGCTGGGCCGCCAATTTTACACCGCCAGGCCTCGGGCCGCCAATTTCACACATCTACAAATAACGCAACTCTCTGATAATTATTATTTTTTTTTTTGTTATAATGTTCTTGGAAAATATAGTTACTTGCATATAATAAATAATACACTTATGGGCTATTTAAAACTGATTTATTTCGTACGCTATTTCATACATATTGCTTGGAACATAAAAATGCTTTTCAATTTATAGTACATGATTAAGTTTGTATTTTTAAGAAAAATAAAACATAAATCGATTAACATATTGATCTTAGTTTAAATGTTTAAACTGAACTACTAATGTAATGCACATACTATGTTCCTTTCATATTTTTTCTTTTAAATGTATTTAAGATACAAATTAAATTTTCTGTTCGCCCTTTTTAATGTTATTATTTTATTTTAGTACGATACTTGTGTACTTCATCGTTAACGATTTTGTTTGTCTATTGCAAAAAGTAAAACAACAAAAATTAAAATGAACATAAAGAAATGAGGTGTGACAAACAAATGTTTAAGACAAAATAAGCGTTCCGTATATAACTTTTATGTATGGTAAGATATTTTTTTGTAATTTTTTGGGGGGTAAGGGTGGTTGGGGTGGGGTAACAAACTTTATTTGTCATCAACACAGCAAAATTGAAATCTGATATTACCAAAGTTGTCATATCTTACTGTTTGACAGAAATTATTCAAATGATGTGAAAACGAGAAAATAACTTTTATTCAAGCATATTTTTTTATTATAAAACTACTATATAAATGAATATATTCAATTACCATAAATCTAAAAGAAGCACAATGATCTCTTTCTGTCTTTTGAAAAGCACTTATAGTTTCCCCTGTCTAGGAAATTATTTTATATCCTCTTTATCAACCATACTATGTACATTCTGTCTTTATTGATCAGAATATTCAATATCTAAAATGTTTTCAAGTATACGGAGTACAATAGTAACCTACCCAACAATGTTAAAGATTTCTTCTTCGTACAATGAAAATGCACTTTACCGTCTAAGAATATTACTTTGAAGTGCTTCTTAATATTTCATGTAAACAAGTTTTTTGTAAAACAAGTAGATAAAATTTTAAGTAATGCTGAATTTTGTATTATCAAAATTTGAACAAAATCCGCCCACAAATAACCAACTTATAAAAATCGTGTCTGACTATAAGTGCCTTTGTGTGTATTTGAAATAAGAAGCAATTTTTATAGTTTACTTTGCAACAGACAGTGTATTTTAAGCATTTGGTAAATAAACACTAGCAAATTGAAAAAAATGCAATCATCATTATCATCATTACTATTTCTTTATCATTATAATTATCCTTATAATCATTGTTGTTGTTATTATAAATAGTTTTAATTTCGAATTTTATTCGATACAGGTAATTTAAACCCTCAATTTACCTTAACTCGTTTGTTACATCATTACTTAAGATAAAAGATCACAATGTTGAAGCTCGTGACTTTAAACAGTAGATATTTAGCATCTGTGAATCAACACAAAACTTTAGCATTCAATTTTGAAACTTTGTTAGACATTTCACTGTAATAATAGTCAATTATAGTGTATATTCGTTATAGTATAGATAATTGTTGTATGAAAAGTGATAATTGATCTAGAGAAACAATGATTAGGTAAAAAGTAAGCATTTTGTATGACATGTTCTTGGATAAACTAAAATGTATTCGAAGAAATATGTCATTGCAAGCTTGAATATATACACGTATGTATAAAAAAGAGTTAGATGGTCATTTGGTAATAAGTTTATTAATCTTATTTTTGTCATTTTACTTTAATATCATCTAAAAACTATATGAGGTATAATGCAAAATGTTAAAATGATAAAATTACGATAATAAATTATATAATGATATTTTCAGATAATCCGATGTTCGCCACTATGGTATGGTCTTTTTTGTTATCGTTTTCTGAGAACTTTTATTCACTTGATTTAAATTACGTAATATAATTGCATAGAATTTCAGTAAATTTTAAACCATAATATTGTAAAAAGTCGGTTAAAAAACACAAAGAAACGAATGTTCTCGGAAATTGCATAAATGTGGAAAAAGATTACTTTCAGGGGCAGATAACTCAAAAACAGCATGTTGACCCAATTATCGTTTAATTTTATAGAATAGTTTCAATTATCATTGTTCTACTATAGGGGGATTTAGATTTTCACTTGTCCGTCTGTCCGTTCTCATGTTGTGTCGCACGTAGCTAAAAAGGTGTTGACCTAGAGTCATTAAACTTTACCGGAATGTTAGTCAGTATGTGTACTTGTGCACCTAGGTATTCGCATGTGGATTTATTCAATATATGTAGAGAGATTGCATTCGATTGAATAACCAATTGCAATTTTCAATTAGTGTCGCACGTAGCCCAACAAATATCTGGACTAGAGTCATGAAAATGTACAGAAAAATGCTCAACAAGTGCAGTTGTGCAACTTGGGTTTTGTCAGTTTTTGCCCCTGACTTTGTAAACATTTGCAATTTTCAACTTGTGTCGCACGTAGCACAAACATGATTTGACATAGGGCCAACTTTACAGGAATGTGCTCAGCATGTGCAGCTGTGCACCTGGGGTTTTGTTTGTGGATTTTTTTCTGTTTTGTCAGATTAATTGTCCTTGATTTAGTAAAAATTTGCATGTTTTTTGCAATTTTAACTTGTCATGTGTAGCTCAAAAGTATTTGACATAAAATCATGAAACTTTACAGGAATGTTAGTCTGCATGCGTAGTTGAGCACCTTGGCTTTGCTTTGTTGATTTATTTAGCATTTGTTGAGTTATATCCTTAACAAGTAATAATTTGCAATTTCAGCTTATGTCACGTGTAGCTCAAAAATTATTTGGCCTAGCGTCATGAAACATAAAGGAATGTTGGATAGCATAAGTAGTTGTGCACCTGGGGGTTTGCTTGTTGATTTAGGCAGCATTTGTAGAGTTTTTGCCCTTGCATAAGTAATTGTTTTTCAACTTTTGTCGCACGTAGGTCAAAAAGTATTTGACCTAGAATCATGGAACTGTACAGAAATGGTTGTTGGCATGTGTTTCTGTGCACGTAGGGGTTCGATTGTAGGTTTATTCAGTATGTGAGTCTTTGCCCTTGACTTAGTAAAAGGTTTCCAGTTTTCAACTTGTGTCGCATTTAGCGTAGAGTCAGTACAATGACAAAACAGTGAAAGGCGCACCTGTGTCGTATTGACACATTTCTTGTGATTTCATTAAATCGTAAAAATTGTTAGAAAATTCTGTTCCCTTGTGTACATTTTCTCAGGTCCCAATGATAATCATACAAAGCACACCGTAAGCCTTGCACAGATAAACCAACTGCTACCCCATTTTAACCGATCGTTACCCGAATGATCTTCTCTATTACCCACTTTCTATTTCAAATATATATTTAACGTATGATGTGTTTTAAACTTGGTGCTATATATTTTCCAGTTTAAATGACAGATGTTTGGTATTAGCAGTTTATTTTTAAAAAAAACTCGTTACATTTAAATGTCATTGAAAGACGAGATTTCAACCATGTTACTATGTTTTTGTGATACATCATTTTATTTGTTAAACTTAGTGAATATTCCGAGATAATTAACTCGCCTGGGCTCCTTGCCAATGGCTCTTGTTGCTGGGTCATGTGAGGGTAGTGTTCATTGAAAGGCGCCTTTCCTTGTTGATCTTGTTTATCATGTTTTTTGATCTGTTGATTCGTCCCTCATTGGTTTAATCTATGTATAAAAACGGAATATTTGTGGCTATTAAGTTATTTATCATACATATCTTGATAACAGTAAACACTAATGTTTTGTGATATATAATTCTAAAAAACGAAGTTTCTTTTTTTTTAATCTATAACAGCAATCAGTTGTTGCTGAACTGAAGGATTTTTCGAAGACGCTTGGTAGAGATCCTATGCAACTATATAGAGAAGCTGCAGGTAGATACAAAAATTAACGCAAAAAAATAAGAAAAAAGTGAAACAAACGATCTTATTAAAAAATTTGCCTTTAAATTTCCTCAGTATTTTTAAAAGCTTGTTTAAAGTAGCAAATAATTAATCAATTTGTTCGTATTAATCGATATGGCATTCTTTGCGAGGGATGATCCAGAATTACCCTGAATTTGTTGATAATTCTAGTAAATTTCTAGTTTTCAGTAAGGTGTCAAGTGCCGTGTGGCAGCTTTGAAAAATTTGCCCCGTACTTCACTTCAGTGTTGTAATATTTTTCTGGTCCTTCAGAATCATTGATGCCAGCACTATAAAGTGTTAAATAATGAGTACCGTTCAAGTCGGTGCTAGGGGGCCTGAGGGATGTGGCACTTATTCATTATCCCTCATGTACAGACTCAATCAAACCGTGTCTGCAATTTACATGTAATTTTGTTGTGGTTAATGCTTTCGAGCGAACACTGTTTCCAGAAACCTGGCACAGTATCTTTATAGTCAAATAAAAGATTTGAGTGTTATAGATGTTTTTCTGACAGTTGGACAAATCTTAATGTTAATACATAGCGATTGCGGGATAACAAGATGCGCATGACGTTTACAATCACCGTTCCCGTGGCGCTTTAAAAGAATAAGGCCATATATATATTTTAATGCGTTTTACTTTCTTTTACAAAATTCAAATTGACGAAGTACATATATTTGAGATTTGTTTTAAATATTATCAAAAACTAAATTTTATTACGACTGATATTTTAATAAGTCCAAGTCATTTGCTATCGTATCTAACAACACGAGGGGTGTTTTAATATGTATGCAACTGGGTCAATTTTCAAAAGTGCTTGAAAAACAGTGCCAAAATAATAAATCTCAATCTTTCAAAATACTCACAACCATGTTATATACAAAGTTTTAGTTTTTTACCCATTTTCTTTAAATGCATTTTCATAATCATTTCGAGGTATACTGTTCAGCCACTGGAATATATCCGAAACGAGAATTTTTCGCGTTAGCAAGGTGTTTTCAATATACTCGTACAATTGCCGCTTTGTGTGACGAAGCATTGTCATGCAACAACCTGTCACCACGGAGAGCAGTTGCTGGTCGACAGTTTTTGAAATGTTTCATTTATTTATGAATGCCCTTGCCTTTGTAAAACTTGGCATTTACAGATTTACTTTTTGATCCTTCAATTTGAAAACTACAACATTTATAATATCTAATTCTATCATGCACATTTTTATTTAATCAAATGATATAAAAAAGAAACATATTTTATGCCTTCAGTTTATTAAGATGCATATGATTTTTAGTTTCCCCCCATCATCAAATGAACAGTTTAATTATCATCCCTCGTATGTGCACAATTCTACCGATAGCTCTATATGTAGATTAAATTTTGCACGTATCGTATAATATTCAGACAATCTTATTTAAATGTTTCAATGCCATTGCAAATACGTTGTACATCTTTTGTGCAGGATTTTATGACAACAATGTTTGTGTTTATTTCAGGGATTGCAAGCGAATCTCAGGTATTGTTTCAGGTATTTTTTATTTTGACCCGTTAAGAACTTAATAATTATGCTGTTTAACATAGATGCAAAATAATGTAATCTTTTGTTATAGAATATTAGTACTTATGCAACAATATCGTACGAACATAATACTAAACATTTATATATAGTCTCTTAAAATCTTACAATAGACTACAATAAATAAGGTGTAAGTAATATCTCTTGGATTAAGGTTTTGCAAATTTCATCATATTTTAAATATATAAATTGATTAATTAATGTTTTGTGTAAATTTTGATAACATGTTTTCTTTCAAATTTAAAGTGTTTATTTCGATGTGTGTGTGTTAATTTGATAATTAATTTTGCCTGTCTTCATATAATTGGATTAAGCAAATTCTGATTCACGTGTTTTCATAATCAATTTTTATGATTTTTTTTGTTCATCAGATTAATTAAGAGGAAAACTGTAACTTCCATATACTTTGTGAAAAAATAGTTTGTACTTTAAGTGTATAAAGCTATATATCTGATGATTTTTTTTTTCGATAATCAGCCATATAATAATGGAACCGAGTTAATTTTACTGTTGATAAACTTTATAAAAATATTTCATAAGATATAATACCCTTTCCCACATTAAAATTTTGGAAAGAATGATGATGGACTACACAAATGATTCTTATAGATGTGTATTGGATGTAGGCAAACGTCACGAGAAAATAGTTACTGTAATTTCTCAAGCACATAATAGAACACATTTTGTTTACCTTAGAACCATAGATATGACGAGGAAACACTGCTTCGGGAAAATGAGAAACTGACAGAAATGATTAGAATAAAAGAGACAAAAATAGAACATCTAGAGAAACAAGTAAAGAATTTGCAATCGCAAATTCCTGCGCCAAGAAAGGATATAAGTAAATATTCCTTTTGATATTCTTGTATTATAAACACTTAAGATATGGCAATCTTAAAAAAGGTTTATTTACCGATGCGATTTTTATTAATTCATAACTTTATATTCTAACACGAGTTTTATATGTTTTACGGACAGAATAATGCTTATCAAATTTGTTTTAATAGCATATTTTATTTACTTTATGTTTAGTCACGGTATTTCCCGTTTGGAAATATCTTCTTTCCAGAAAGTCTAGGTCTGTTTAAAATAAAAATAAAAAGATCTTCAATGAATAACATTTGATAAGATATTCTTTCGAAAAGCCTTTGGCAAAGTTGTATTAAAATGAGTTACAATTTTTTTAAAGAAACAATGGAAATCTTTCACATTGCAGAGTGTAGAAGTTAGTCAGTGTGGTTGTTTTAATTATTAAATCATTGCAGCTGTATACATGTAGCTTGATATATTTATATTTTCATATATATTTACTGCATCCTTTGAAAGAAACTCTGTTGCGAGTAGACCGAATAAATTTAAAATATGTTGAACTGTGAAAGTTAGAAGGTATTGCGTGTGGCCTTTATCGTTCAAGAATATTGTTCTAGATTTTCTTTATAACTAAGCTATTATAAGCTTATTCCGAATCTTCATTGTTGTACAGTATGATCGTTACCATGTACAAGATGCTTTTGTGATAAGAGCTAAATTTTTTCATGATAAGTATATTAAGCACTATTAGTTGTTTAAGGTAATGGTCAGCGCTCAATAAAAACAAGAAGTCATATGTTTGCATTAAAAGTTGTGATTGTGCAAGCTATACATATTTCTTTTTATAATGTTCCAAATAGTCTTTAAAATAAGAATAGTGTTAATAGAAGCCTGCTATATTGATTTTACAATAATAATTTTTATTACAATATTTTGCAAATCGTACGAACACATGTCAAATGCACTTGATTGTGCTTTATATAAGGATGAGTTACAGAAATAACAAAATAACCTTAGGAATTTCTATTACCGCCTCTATATTTATCAATCATAAATCGAAAATCTTGCTATGTTATGGAGAAAAGGTGATGTCTCTACCTTCTACATTGTAAGGGAATAAACAAATGTTAAAAGTCAGATAAGGTGCTTACTACGATGGATTGGCATTTATGAATTATTGCCAAAAGTTCATCTCTAGGCTTATAAGTAAAATTCAAAAGAACATTATATAAAAGCTGGTTGGGTCTTAAAATAAAACACCTAGTCTAACATTAGAATAAGCAAATATATGTATTTACACACGTTGCCAGGCAACTTACCGCGTACATGGTTGAGCGGGGTTATGATTGTCGCCTGTGTTTGATTTTGGCGGGGATGTGCACGTGAAAAGTATGATACATGTATATGTACTATAGGTGTGTAAAATAATCATTCGAGGATTTGCTTTTCGGCTGTTCAGACGAGTTTTATCTAAACTTTTCATTTAAATTCAAGAATGAACTCGGACAGTTTATATGGGATAAAATCGTATTTTGATGCTAAGTTTGCAGATTTTAAGAAAGAGATATGCAAAAGAAGTGTTGCTAAAACTCACAAATCCATTGTTTTGAAAAACAAAGGGAATCAGATTCAGTTGGATCATAACTGTGAGCTGTTGGATTTCATTGTTCAAATTAGCGGACTGATTGAGTCAGGGGAACACAGTGAGGCGCTTGAGTTGTGTAAAACTGCTAAGGAAAAGATTGAACGTCGCAATAAACTGATAAAACTGGCAGACAAGTCACCTAGTGGTTGGTTGATTGTACACGAATATGAGCAAGACGATTTAGCCAGCGATGATGAGGATTCAAAGAGAATTAAAAAGGCTGAGAAAGCAGCTGCGTCCATTATCAAACAGCGCAGTGAAGCAAAGAAAACGAACAGAAGGTTCATAAATGGTAAGTTTAGTTAAGTCAGTTTAGTCTGCAAAACAATTAAACAAGTGATAGAGTGTAAAGCTATGGGTGTCCTGATTGTACTAAGGTGGCAGTCTGCTGCTTACTGGCCTTTTTTATTTGAAGATAACAGTTTTACAGGGAAAAACTATGTTAAGGATGTCTTAGAATTTTGTGACAGAAAAATATATGTTCATGGTAAAAACAAAAGATCTCTTTTTGGTTCTAGAAAGTTTAAGGGATTTGTTTTGGCAGTTAAACGTGATTCCAGATCATTAAAATAATTATCACGTTGAATGTGTGATCAAGTATTACCGGAAGGACTATTTAGTTTCATTGGTAGACGGTCGGAAGGACAAAAGTCTGGCCGGAAGGGCCTAAGTTTGGCCGGAAGGGCCTAAGTATGGCCGGAAGGGCCCAAGTATGACCGGAAGGGTCAGGATAATGCTTATGTGCAAAAAAAAAAAAACCTTTTTCTGCAGAAATGATTGGAGATATGTTTTTATTACATGACAAAGATAATTGTTCTTTATATCATTTAAGATCAGTTTCAATTGTAATCATAGGGTTTTCAGGATTTTTGATGATCGGAGAACTGTTAAATTTAAGATGTACCGATGTTACATTCAATGATGATTACTTAAGTTTGTACATATGGTCTAGTAAAACTGATCAGTTAAGTCGTGGTTCTTCAGTTGTTATTTTAAAATGAACTGTTGTTACATGTCCATATACAACATAACAATTTTACTTTTCAAATGCTGATTTATCAAATGATAGTGAAGAGCATGTTTTTCGGTCTTTACCTTTATGTAAGAAAACTAACTCTTTTAAATTAAAGAAAGGAGGTTGCTTATCTTATACTCGAGTTAGGGAACTGTTACGTGAGATGCTTGTCGAAGTAGGCTTAAATTCTCAGCGTTTCTAAAAATCTAGGATTGTAATTCAGTTTCGTTTCTGTTAATAGCGTTATTTGTCCCGTACTTTAAAATTCGACGCTGGAACAATCGCTCTTAGCCAATTGCATATAAATTGTTTATTTTTTTAGTTGTAGTGTAGTATATGTAAGTTGAAGGGCTTAAGCTTGTAAATGATTTATGCTCGGTTGAAAGAATTGAATTAGAGCATAAATGTATTTACACACGTTGCCAGGCAACTTGCCGCGTACATGGTTGAGCGGGGTTATGATTGTCGCCTGTGTTTGATTTTGGCGGGGATGTGCACGTGAAAAGTATGATACATGTATATGTACTATAGGTGTGTAAAATAATCATTCGAGGAGTTGTTTTTCGGCTGTTCAGACGAGTTTTATCTAAACTTTACATTATTTAGAAAATTGCGGTAGTTTATGTAGATTATAATGTCGTAAGATACACGTTTTTTTCAATCATTGTGTATAAATATAGTATTTAAAAATGCATATATGAACAATCTTGTTTTTCTAGTTTCAGATTCTGATGTATGATATGCCAGGAATGCTTGTTTAAAAAAAAAAAGACGTTTCGGGGGACGAGAAGACGTCCATGCTGGTCTTGAGACACAGGATCTTCCCACCTTTCCCTCCTAAAAATAAGTAAAAGGAGTTAGGGTTGGGTGGCCTGCTCGCAGCATCCCGATTTAAGAGTTCATGAATATATTATTTGATTGTATTTTTGTATGTGTATACTTTATTGTAAATTCAAACATTGAATAAAGGAGTGGTTATTATTTAAATTTAAGAGGCATTTTTCTTGTAAATTTTTCTCGTTTTTGTTTTTGTAGGACAATTAAAGTAACAGGATCATTTTATCAAATTACTAATTATCTTTAATCATGTGCCGAAAACATGTGTTTAACAGTCAAGTTTTCTTTGTGAATTAGATTTTTCAATTAAAGTTGTTATGTTATTTGTTGTATGAGTTTCCACTTTTGTTAGTTAACGACCTATATGCCTGTCATGAATTACATCTAATGAGTAAATATGTTTTTTGTTTTGTTTTTTTCGTCGAATGATACGAAATCAGTTTAAGTTTAACCTGTCATTTGTTAATCTTTTGTGTATAATGTCATAGTGGTTTTGATACGAATAAGTTATGGTTCTTTCTGTGCATAAACTCGTCAAATAAACGGCTGGAACAATCGCTCTTAGCCAATTGCATATAAATTGTTTTTTTTGTTTTTTTTTTGTTTTTTTTTTGTTGTAGTGTAGTATATGTAAGTTGAAGGGCTTAAGCTTGTAAATGATTTATGCTCGGTTGAAAGAATTGAATTAGAGCATAACTTAAATTAATGTGTAGGGTTTACTTTATTATTGCTAACATTTACGAGCTTTTGATAATATAAATTTATGACAACTGTTTAATAAAACACACCAAAAACGTATAGATGTTGCCATCAAAACGTATATCATATACATACATTAATTGTTTCAAAATATGACATGTCAAACCATATTTAATAGCATGTAGAAATAAATGTATAAGGGGCAATTTCTTTATAAAAATACCTAAAATGAAAAACTAAAGAATATATATATATATATATATATATATATATATATATATATATATATATATATATATATATATATATATATATATATATATATATATATATAAAGAAATAAAAAATGAGCGAACAACAAAATTCTTCTTCAATTCATGTTCTACATGTTGCAGGGAACATAGTGTTTATACACAGTGATGATCAAGACAAGTCGACAGATTTTGTTAAAAAAGAATTAGTAAAGGAATTGAAATTACATCTTCAACATTTGAAATTTAAAGTACTTGAGAACGAGGACGAAATGACCAAAGGATCACCATTACTAGCCTTGTGTATAAATAAAACTAGACTAACTTCTGATGCAGTAAACACAATCAAAGACTTAAAAGGTAATATATCTTTATTGGTTCTCAACTTAATCATTAATTGTCTCTGGTACTCTTTTTATCTGTAATGTGTTCAGCAAATACCATAATCAATTAACAAAACCATATAACAACATTTCTTGGAAGAACCCCCTTCATTACGTTGTTAACAAACATTTAACGATGACTTTGAAATTGTACAAAAGTATACACCATTCATGATATGCAAATATAACTCAAGTTGACTCACTTTTACTCATTGATTTCAATTAAAGTGAAATATTATGTAATTAATGTAATATGCAAAATGTACGCTTAGAATTCAAAATGAATTGATGCTTTCATTAAATATTTTAAGATTATTATCTGTAGAGCCAAAATCTTACATTTTAGACATGAAAAATACCGCACTTATTGTCTTCCATCACAGAGAACATCATGCTCTCACGTTTCCGCCAAGCAGCCAGGCATTGACCGGTCCACAGTTCAACTCATTGAATGGAATATTTGATATGGCTTTTCTTGAAAAGAGGGGTCTTTATACATGTGATTTAAACACTGAAGCAATAACTGGAATTATAACATTTTTAAAAAAGTATATAAAGCCTAAAATAAGCTTTCCTTTTTTTAACTAGCACTTAATATAGCACGGATAACAATTTTGGTTTCACTTTTCTGTTTGATAAACAGGACATGTACTGTTTACTTTTTGTATTTTGTATAAACATGTATTTAAATCATATTAGGCGAGTCAACGAGAAATGTTCTCATAATATCTTCCTAAAAATGAGATTAGTACAATAACTAATATTTATTCTATGCAGATGTGATTAAATTATTGCATTAAGTGTAATATACGAGTATGTTTATGTTTCATATCAGGTTTAAACAGGTTTTGATAAAAAAATCTTGTTTTATTATTATTCAATATGGCGTGCATATTGGATTAAGGAGGTCACCAGAATATACATGATATTGTTAGTAAACTTTGGTCCAATGTCGTTATATTTTATATAAAACACCGCCGTTTTACATCGATGAGTAGACTGTATTTCATGTTTATGTAAATACTCGTTTGTTTGGTGTAAATTTACTAAATTCACAGAAAATCTTAAGTACGGCCTACACGTTTGTATAGTGTGAACGAAAAATCAATGTTACATGTAACTTAAGGTAGAATTAAAAATTACATTCATTTGTTCAGTTTCCACTTGATTAATTTAAACATATAGCAGGTAGTTTATTCAATGAAATATTTTGTTTGTCATTAGTAGGGAACGTGTTACAGTATCGCGTTTTTCGGTAACAGTATAGAATTTTCAAGATGGAGGATTTTTTATGGAAAGAGAGGTAGGCGATTTTTATTCAGGTCCATACTACAAGTAGTTTAGTTTCTAAAAGATGTTTTTATGCTTTGCTTGTAAGGAACAGAATCCGATATCTAGTCATATATTTCTTCAGACCCTGCACCGCAGATTTATCTCTATATTGTCTCATAAATGTGCAGATTTGACGGTTTGAAAATTTGAATCGAGAGACCAACGAATTTTGCTCCCATTCCGACATTATTTAAGCATGCCTTGATAAAGTAAATCTACAAAACGTTAGTCCTTTGTGTTTAGAAACGTTTATAAAAGTAAATGACCAGTTGAACCTATTTTCCTGTTGGTAAAATGCGTTTGAAAAAGTAAACAATGTTACAGTATAGAGCGAGGTTAATTTTGAAGGGTTACAGCATAGACCTAGCGACTTTGATCCAATTTTGTTACAGTTTGTACCCAAATTTCGGTTTCAGTTTAGATACTTGCCAAATTTCAAACAAAGTTAGTGTATCCATTATTTTATTGAAATAACTCATACATTTCGATTTAATACATTCTTGAAAGGTTGTATAACTTTTTTTCTTCAGCAGAAAAGTTATAATTTGCTATTTTTCATCCTTTAAGTTTCAGATTGAGACTTTTTGCAGAATAAGTAATGTCCTAAGTAAGGACTGTTTTCACGACAACATTAGTAACTTTTATCGAATTGTATTGAGAGAAGAAAGATTATTGCTTGATTTCATTACACATTATAAGGCCTATTTGTAATAAAATAGAGAAAAATTAATCCTCAATAGAAGTCCAACACGGAAAACATGAAAATGTTGCAGGCTGAGTTTGATTTAACCTGTTCATGGACATTAGTGGTAACTGCATGCTACCACCCACGCCTTCTAGCACCGGCTTCAGCAGAATTCACATTAAACTTGAACTAGTACATTTTAGATTTTTTAACATCTGTGGATATGTTCATATGGCGGTTATCATGGAACCTTCAATGTGACACGTTATTGCCATTCTATGAAAAGCGGCATATCACCCCAATATTAAAAATTGCATGTGCCCTAAACCAGAATACAATGAGTGAAACTAAATAAAATGAATTTTGAGAGGGGATCGGAGGTTATGAAGCCTGCATACCATTGATAAGCTGTCAAAAGACACAATTAACAAGCAGGCAATACCCTAAGAATGATTAAACAGTATTTAAGTGAGCAATACTGCAACCTTGTATCATAGTTTGGGGACCTTTCTGTTGAAAATTTGTCCGAGTTAAATCGCATACATGCACTGTGAGTTAACTGGCGTGCAGATATTAGTTACCCGCACTCCAGAGCATGCCCATTGATTGGCTCATTTTTGCTGGGGTTTACTTATTGTGACGGCCGAGAAAGGGAAAGCGACAGAAATTTCATATCTAGATGCTCGTTCATTGGTTACTTTTCTCCGGGGTTTCATATTGTGACAACAGGGAACGTGTTTTTGTGTTTGACTATGATACAAAAGAGAAAGAACATCAAAACAATCGGCAATCTGATTTATTCTCGGTGGCTGTGCCCCTCGTATAAATCAGATAGCCTCGTGTTTCGATGCTCTTTCTATTACTTCATTACTTAAATCTTATTTTAAGTTGCAATTTCCATCTACCATAATGTATTTTATTAGTATTTAAAAGGGTTTGTTACGTTTGGCTTTCTTGGATTTTAAGTTTCAACGACACTGAGGTCATGTGAAAACATTCCTGCTTTAGTGTAAAGAAAGACCCCAGATACCCTTTGTGAAACATTTCAGACACGGGCACCTGGCTAGAACCACCGACCTTCCGTAAATTAGCTTGATAGATTCCTCACATACAAAGAATCCAAAGTCATGATCGGATTTCAACTACAGCAGTAAAGGAAAGATGATTTGAAGTCGACGGCCTTATCCCGACTTTGGCACTATTATGTACCTCCATCAGGCTCACTAGAGAAGATATTGTAATTGCCTGACCTTAATTTATACTCTATAACTTTCAATATTATTTTCTTTTTCAGAAACATGAAAACTGCTATACAGGATGTCTGAAATTAAAAGAAAACGACTTTTAATGTAATAATGATAAAATAATCGTTACTTCAACATAGAAGCATTCGAAATGACGCCATGATCATGATTTGATTTGATTTGATTTGATTTGAATGCTTTTGGTTTGAAATGAGAAGGGTCTTTAAGCATTGCTTTTTTCGAAATCTATGTTTTTGGTTTTCGTATTCCCGATTGCAACCGAAACCATTTGAAAATTAAATTGGTAGAAAGTCATGTAAATTTCATCACATTTAGTCAAGTAGATACTGAGCAGATGTGATTGCACACATTTTTGTTTGACAGACGGACGAATAGCCATCGGGCCAATAAGCTCACAGACACTTGGGGTTTGGAGCTCAAAACGCCTTTAAAATCCAAATAAAATGCATATTTGTCAACCCCAGCACATGTACTGATCATATATATCAAAAAAACTTAATATAAGCCGTTTTGAAAAAATTTCATATTTCAACATCTATAATAATACACAAGATAAAAATGTTCGCCGGAAAAAATCCGATAAATTCAATGTGCCAGTCGGCTATGACCGAAGCCACCCGATTATGTGGTTCCCAAACTTAAAAGCGCTGAGCATTTTGCACACGGCAAAGCTGGGGCCACATTATCGGATGGCTTTCGGTCATAGCCGACTGGCACGTTTGAATTTATCAAAAGATAATGTCATTGAAGGAAAACGGCGATAATCTTGATATTTATTTCGGCTGTTGCGTTGTTTATATTACCGTTGAAGTTAAAAATTGACCATCATCGTGAAGAATTATATCTTCTGTGTCGATGGACCAAAGGATTATGTGAAAATATTGGAAATGGAATAAAATACATGGTGATTATGACGGTAGGGGTGCGGATTTTTTCCGGCGAACATTTTTATCTTGTGTATTATTATAGATGTTGAAATATGAAATTTTTTCAAAACGGCTTATATTAAGTTTTTTTGATATATATGATCAGTACATGTGCTGGGATTGACAAATATGCATTTTATTTGGATTTTAAAGGCGTTTTGAGCTCCAAACCCCAAGTGTCTGTGAATAAGCTCACAGAGATTTAAAAGTCTATGTAACATTTATACATTTTACCTAGTATATATAGTATATATAGAAAATATCGAAGTCTAAACTGTAACCGAAATCTGGGTATAAACTGTAACAAAATCGGATAAAAATCGCTAGGTCTATGCTGTAACCCTGCACAAATCACCTCGCTCTATACTGTAACATTGTTTATTTTTTTCAAACGCATTTAACGAACAGGAAAATAGGTTCAACTGGTCATTTACTTTTATATACGTTTCCTAACATAAAGGACTAACGTTTTGCAGATTTACTTTTTTTAGGCATTCATAAATAATATCAAATTTGGAGAAAAATGCGTTGGTCTCTCGATTCAAATTTCCAAACTGTCAAATATGCATATTTATGAGACAATATAGCGATAAATCTGCGGTGCAGAATCTGAAGAAATATATGACTAGATACCGGATTATGTTCCTTACAAGCAAAGCACAAAAACTTCATTTAGAAACTAAACTACTTGTAGTATGGATCGGAATAAAAATCACCTACCTGTCCTCCAAACAGATAATCCTCCATCTTGAAAATTCTATACTGTTAACGAAAAACGCGATACTGTAACACGTTCCCTACGGTGTAGCAAATTATACAATTTTTATCACCAATACACAATCGTATGGTGGATATATCATGCAATTAAGAAGAGTGTTATTTTCATTTGTTACAATTGTATGTTATTTATGCATGTACTCAATAAAATAATTCAGCAATAATTATATTTTTCATGTACAATTAATTTCGATTACTTAAAGCATCATCTGTATAGGAAATAAGGTACAAATTACAGTATTTGAACTCATTACAAAATGATAAAAACTATATTGCGTATTTCCCTAAACGTAAGGTAAACAAGAGCCACCGCCGGGCGGGGGCAACGCTCCACTTTTAACTTTTTCTCCAAGCAAACCTTTAATGGTTTGAACAAATCTTAACGTTTCCTTATTATAATTTTTGTCACACTAGTTTTGTCGAAGCATGCATCATTTCCATAAATTAATGACAATGTTAAGAAAATATTATCAAAATTCAGAAAACAAAAATTATATATACATAAACATATATAATTTCAAATTCATGAATACACGATTTCACTTTCACGAACTCATGATTTCAACTTAACGATTCCAAGTTCATTAATTCACGATATCAACTTCACGATTTCAACTTCGTGAATTCAAGATTTCAACTTCATGAATTCACGATTTCAACTTCAATGGATATGTCATGTGACTGTGACATCAATTGTTGCCATATTGAATAGGTAATGAAGTTGCGGGGGAAAACGGTAAGTGCCATTTTCCTTATATTAGTTTTAAATATGTCATTATATGCATTATAAATCTGGTAAAAGTATTTATAGAAAAATCACTCATATCAGTTGGTTAAAAAAGAACATATATAACATAGAAATCCGGCTATATTCTGAATTAGACACTGGGGTCTAAACCAGAATTTTTTTTAAATAATGTTTAAAATATGCATCAAGGTTCAGTCTCTGGGCATCTGTTTGTCAGAATTGCATTTGCGTGTAAAATATATAATATATTAAGTAATTGTATTGTTTTATCTAAAATCCGATGATGGTGTTATCTTTCATCATTATTTCTATGACGGTTCCTGCATTGGCAACAGGAGAATGTATTGTAAATAAAGAAGAGATCATGGATTTGATAGTTTATTATTTCTCGATGGGATATAAATACAAAAAAGATATCAGCTAGTCTTCTTTTGATTCATTGAATAAAAGTAAGTAATCGTCACTTAAAAAGAATCATTAATAGACTTAACTTGCATAGGCGAACAGAGGAATCGAAAATTGAAGGTATTATCGTGCAATTCTTGGAGAACTATCCGAGAAGGTTAAAATGTGGAAAAGACTTTAACTTAAATATGGCCTGAATGTACATCGGTCAACTGTGATATGATTCATGTGGATAGCAGATCAATATGACATGGAAACGGCTTCTTCGAATGAAGTATTCTTGTCCGGGTCCGAACCTCGTATGGCACATCGATGGATATGATAAACTAAATCCTTTTGGGTTTGCAATTCATGGGGCTGTAGACAGATACAGTCGTAAAACTATGTGGCTTCAAGTTGAAACCAGTAATAATGACCCAAAGGTTATTGCAAAATACTACTTTGACACCATAATCAGGGAAACTCATAGCAACCATTGACTCAAAAAGCATCTATTGACTATTCTTAACAACTGTTGCTTTTTCATAGCAACAAGTAACTTTTTAAATATAAATTCAATTTGCATGGTAACAAAATAATTACATAATTTAGAATCACTTGATTTCAGTAGAAACAATGACTTCCGTAGGACCCATTGACTATCCATTGTAACCATTGACACTCGATAGAAAGACTTCCGTTACAACTGTTGTTTTTTCCATAGCAATAATGACTGCCATACCATCCAGCATACAGGAATCAATTGCATTTTTACAACATTGACTTACATAGTATCCATTGAGTTCCCATAGCGACCATTAACCTTATTTTGCAGCCACCGACCTTCCTTAGCAACAACCAACTTACAAAGGAAACGTTTACTTCCCTTAGTGACCATTAATTTCCTTATAACCTGTTTAATTTCCTCCACCTATTTAATTCCCAAAAACTATTAAGTTTTCATAACAGTCAGTGATTTCCTTTAGAAGATATTGGCTTCCCTAACAACCATTGAATTTTTACAGCAACCAGTGAATTCAAAAGAAATCCATTGGTTATTGGCTGATATAGGAAATGATTTTGCAGCATTAACTTAAATATAAACAATTGACTCTCCAGAGCAACAATTTCAATTTAAAGCAATTAATGACTTCACATATCAACTCTTGCCTATCCGTAGCAACAAATAGCAAGAAGTAACTATTAATAGCAACTAGTATCTCTCGTTGCAACAATTTACTTTTCAAAACAAGTAAATTCAATAAGAACAAGTGACTTCCATAACAAATACTAACTCTCCTTAGCGATAATTGACTTCTACAGGAACCAATGACTTTCGATAGAAATCATCGACTTTCTTTAGCAATCAGCGACTTTCCATTTCAACCATAAACTACAATAGCCACCACCGACTGCAAAGCAACAAGTCAGTGACTTCCATAGCAAGAACTGACTTTCTTATGATATGAGTTATAAATTTACTAAAGACCCCAAAATAACTTGGTTCCAATTTAAGATTAATCATAGAATACTAGGAACAAATCATTTGCGGAAAAAAATGAATCTTACTAATGAAGATGCTTGCACTTTTTGCCAAAGTCAGCCAGAAACTTTGATCCATTTGTTAAGTGACTGTGAAATAATTAAACAATTTTGGCGGCAACTTCAGTCTTATATAATAGATAAATGTAATCTGAATTTTAATAATTGGACTACTATAGATATTTTATTTGGTAATACAAAATTAGGTATTGTTATAAATCAGATAATATTATGGGCAAAGCAATTTAAATATTATAGTAAAATGAAAAAAATAAGGCCTGGACTGGAAACATTTCAGTCACAAATAATAGCCAATTATAACATTGAAAAATGAGTGCAAAATAAACGGTCAGGTATGAAAATTTTGAAAAGTCATGGCAACAATTTAAAAGTCTGGTTCTTCCAGTTGAATCCCAATAGAGAATATTATATCCATGTACTATACTTGAAAGGTTTTTCTGAAATTTCTATTTATCATAACTATATACAAAGCAAAAAAAAGAAAAAAAAGTTTTCTCAACTCTCACCCACTACCATTGTAATGTGGTCTTCCACCGCCTTATTCACATTCTTTTTGATTCTCATTTTCAATTGTTTTTATTTATCATTTTTCTTTAAGAATGAAACTCCAGTCATGCCAGTAGTTTACACAAGAAACCTTTTATATATATTTATTTTTTGTATGAATCAATTCATACATAAAAGATTTCTGTCTACATTTGTTTTTTATATTCTGATAATAATTTGTGTATTATTTATGTACATAAATTTGTATACACACATTTTGTAATACATGTTAGTGTTAAAAGTTTAGTCTTTGACTATGAAAAGTGTACAATTTAACTGTCTAGGTCAGACCTGAAGTATTTAAAGCAGTGAAAAAAAATCTTAAGAACTCACATGATGAAAGAACTTGTTCATATTAACATTTAAAAGTCTTTTTTCTTTCTAGCAATTGGGCATTACCATTATATTTCATCTGAAACATAAATAGCCAATTTACTAGATAATTGGTTTAAGGGAGACAACTCCTAACCATACTAGAAAGATTGTTCACTTACTCACTACCACAGGTACTTGAGGCAGACTGTCTTCGGTGTTCTATATGGGCAATATGCTATGATAAGACTGTAGTATATAGCACATATAGAGCATTGGAGATAGTTTGTTTCAGGTACATGTGCTCACTAGAATTAAAATTGCTTAATTATATTTAGCTGCAGTTTTGTCTGTGAACTAGTTATACATTTAGTATTGAATATATACACTAAATATGTGAATTATGTACAATCAAAATAATATAACATACAAAACATGGAAGTCAGCTTTGACTAGAAAATGTTTTTTAAGATTTGTGAAACAAATGTTTTTAACATAAAAAATCCCTATCTTTAAACACTATATAAATCTGCCCCCATGGAACATTTTTTTCTTTCAACATTATATATGGTATGAAAATGTATGTTTTCTTTATAGTTCTGTGGTTATGTTGAAAACACTATTATCATATAACATAACTTTGTATGTTCCCATATTTGGACAGATGTATGATATTGTAAGTGGAAGAGGTGGATGGTTCCCCGACCCCACTTTCCACATGGACGGGGAAAATAAATGAGCAACTATGTTGCTGAAATTAAAAAAAAAGAATTGACTTTCGATTTCCGTACCAACCTTTGTCTTTCCAAAGAAACCGGTGAAAGGAAAAGGCACTTAGATAGTTAAAAAACAGCAAATTTTGAACGCCTGAAATGGCCATACGGTGTCTTCTCTACAAAATGAAGGTAAGTACCTTAAAAAAATAACATGTACACAAATGAAAAAGATTTTTTATTACAACTTATTTATTTTTCTTATCCTTCCTTTATCTTTTACGTAATGGAGAGTAGTTTCTTTTTTTCTTTTTTTGAACAGAAATCTGTTGGTAGAATCAAGGCTTTGTCGTCTACTTTTTACTCCTTACAGGTTGGTTTCTTCTAAATAATCATGTATATTGTTTGACTTCCCGTGCACATTTCGAGGCGAGCACCAATTGTTTCCATTTAGTTGGGATGAAAGGCTTGAATAAAACATATTCTGATAAATCTTGTGCATTCTACAGACTGAAAGTCTCGTTTTTCCCCCAAAATTAAGATTTAATTGTTTCCTCTGTTTGTTTATTAATATCTTGGTCAACAATTCTCTTTTTGCAATTTGGCAATGTTCATCCGCATCCAGGGCACGATAACTCGCTCTTTTCACATGCATCATTCGATATCTCGCATAAACTATCCATTCTTTATTACATTGTTCAGAGTCTATTAACCAAACTAGTTATTTTCATGACAAAGCTCGGTTCTTTTGATATATAGCTTACAGTGAAACATGGCTACATTCATCGGTTAGCACAAGTGCACTTCTATAAATAAACTTTCATATTCTCGAGCGCACAAACAGACCGCATGACAAATATTGTGCTGTTTTATTATACGTCAAAGAAATGTAGGTTATGTTCGAATGCGTGACTTACAATTTTTAAATAAAGAATGTGTTTGGATTGAACTAATCCTAAAGTGGAACCTCAAGATGCTAATTGGACATTTCTATCGCCTTCCAAACTCTTGATGTCAAATATGACAATTGATCCTTTTGATATTGCAATTAAATCTTGGAATCAAAACATTACTATTGTTGGTGACCTTAAATTTTAATCCTGCCATACTGGCATAATAGCGTAAACTCTTATACCTAGTCTGGGCTTGAGCAGTATATCAACGATCCAACCCACGTCACTGAAACGTCTTCTTCCATCATAGATATTATTCTCCTAAAAAAAATACGTAGTTTGGTACTCAATGGCGTTGGTGAACCAGTTTTGATCAACAAATTCGTTATCATTTTCCCACATTATGTTCGTGTATAGCACGACAATTGTGTACTTCGCGTTGTGTCTAGTGGAATTTTATTACAAGAGCACAAGTTTTGATAGAACACTAATTCAAATCAACTTTTAAATAAGTTTTATTTCTCGGTTAAATAAGTCCTTTATTCCACGATTACAAGTAAATATATTTCAAACAAATAGCTCTCCGTCTTTTAAAGTAAAATGCGGACAGAAAAGTACGTAGCTTAAATGAATAAGTCAAAAGGTATCAAAGCCGCCTTGACGCTAATTGGCAAACTTGATTTAACGTGAACTAAGCCGTTTCACACAGGAGTGCGCACTTTGAA
Organism: Ruditapes philippinarum; assembly: GCF_026571515.1. NCBI lineage: Eukaryota > Metazoa > Mollusca > Bivalvia > Venerida > Veneridae > Ruditapes > Ruditapes philippinarum. The sequence continues at coordinate 170,818 of NW_026866619.1, forward strand.
TTTGAGCGGGCCTATTTTATGGAGTTCAGTTAATTATGCAGGTCATCCTGTTTAATTGATCATGTTTCCATATTTTGACCAATCAAATCAGTTTTTACGCACGTCTCTTGAGCTCAAACCCAGCAAAACCTATAAAGTATCCCATATTTAGAAATAGCCGAACTTTTGTGCAAAATAATGCTGACGGGGTTGCTTGGTCAACAGTTGTGAAAAAGGCGGAAATACACCAACCTTCCCGGCCACTATAAATCACAAATAACTTACATGTATGAAATATGCGCGTTTGCTTGACCAGTTCAACTGTCCGAATATTGACCTAGTACTTATACTTATCATGTATATACATGGGGCATACCGTTATAGTGTTATACGTGAAGTTAGCCTGACAGCCGAAACGGCCGGAGCAGCCGGAACAAATTAACATTTAGTCCGGCTGTTCCGGCTAGCCGGTATCCGGTTCCAGCTGAACAGGCTAGCCAGAAATGATACAGTAAAACTTATGCTAAAGACCATTGGTTTATTCCATGATGTTGTTTCAAATTACGAAACGGCCGGAGCAGCCGGAACAAATTTACATTTAGTCCGGCTGTTCCGGCTAGCCGGTATCCGGTTCCAGCTGAACAGGCTAGCCAGAAATGATACTGTGTAACAGTAAAATCTATGCTAAAGACCATTGGTTTATTCAATGATGTAGTTTCAAATTACTTATCACCTCGATATCTGGCTCTTCAGGCTAGCCAGTAATAACCGAAATCAAGACTATCTCAGATGGAAAAAACCCGAGACATATTCTAATAAAATGTGCTTTGTCCATGGTTTGTCCGTATGTCCGCTGGTCTAGGTGTGTCCGTCGGGAATACTTTGGTATTTTGCCGACGTTGAGACGAAAATCATACTATAGACGTTCATTTCAGTTCATTCCTCGCCAATTCCGGCTGGCCCGGCCTCAATTCAATGGAACCCCATATATTTGAAATAGTTAATGGGCCTGACGTTGAGTCCGCGGGTATATGTGTTTCCGTCGGGAGTTCTCTGGTATTTTGCCGACGTTGAGCCAAAAATCGTACTATAAATGGTCATTTCAACTCATATCTCGCGAATTTCGACTGGCCACTGTGAGGCACAGCCTCCATTCCGCAAAACCCTATATGGTTGGATGGTAAGGGAGTCTGACCGTGTGTCTGCGGGTATAGGTGTGTCTGTCGGGAATACTCTGGTAATTTGCCGACGTTGAGCTGAAAATCGTAGTATACATGGTCATTTCAGCTCATATCTCGCAAATTCCGACTGGCTCCTGTGAGGCTGAGCCTCAATTCCGTAGAACCCAATAAAGTTGGATGGTGAGGGGGTCTTAACCTTTGTAAGCGGTATAGGTATGTCTGTCAGGAATACTCTTGTATTTTGCCGACGTTGAACCGAAAATCGTACTTTAAATGGTCAGATCAGCTCATGTCTCGCCAATGCCGGCTGGACCCTGTGAGGCCCAGTCTCAAATATGGTGGGATGGTTTGGGGTCTGACCGTGTATCAGAGGGTATATGTATGTCCGTCAGTAATACTTTGGTATTTTGACTACGTTAAAAAAGTAAAAAAAAAAACGAAATGTAAATGATTGTTTAGCTCATATTTTGACATTTCCTTCTGTCTTTTGTGATGCCCAGAACCAATTCCGCAGAATTACATATTGTGGAATAGTTAGGGGGCTGACCGTGTGTCCGTTTGTATAGGGTATGTCCGTTGGAAATCTTTTCCCCACGGTAAGCGAAAATCGAAATGTAAAGGTTATTTTAGCTCATATCTCACATTTTCTATATGCTGGAATTCTTTAGGGGTCTAACCATGTGTCCGCTTGTATAGATTGTCTGTTGGAAAAACACTGGTATTCTACCGACTTTAAGCAAAAACTCGAACTGTGAATGGTCATTTCAGCTCAATTTTGCCATTGCTGGCTGAACACAAGAAGCCCATTTGAGTATACTCTGGCTTTCTGTAAACAATATGCCGATAAAATAGTTATATCTGCTCAATATCTCGCCATTTTCAGCTTTTTTTTTTAAGTGATCCCAAGGTGCAGTTCCACAGAAAACCCATACACTTGTACGAAAGACAAGTGGGGACATTTCAACTTCATGAATGCACGATTATATCTTCGTGAACTCACGAATTCAACTTCGTGAGTTCACGTTTTCCACAAACGGAAATCACGAATTTACGATTTTAACTTCATGAATTCACAACTTCAACTTTATGAATTCACAATGTCAATTGCGCGAGTTAATGATTTCAACTTTCAAATCACGAATTTACAATTTTAACTTCATGAATTCACACTTCAACTTCATTAATTCACGATTTCAGTTGGTATATATCCGCGGCAGTACTCTGGCTTTTTGTTTACAATAAGCCAAACACCGTGGAAAAAATCATTTAAGCTCAAATCTTGGAAAATTTGGCTGACATCTGTGAGCTCAACGCTCACTTCCACAGAACAGTTTTAATGGTTTGATTAATTAGTCTGATCTTGTGTCTGTTGATAAAATATTTGGTTGAAAATACTCTGATATTTTACGACCTTGAGCCGAACATCAAATGCAGTGGTCATTTTATCTCAAATTTTGGAGTTTTCGCCAGACTCTTGTGAGCCTTAGGCTTTAAGAAAGGTTATAACGTTATTTAAAAAGGTAAAGACTTCTTTTCTGCTGGTACAAGTTTGACCGTTTGATAATCTGGTACTTTGTCGAAGTTTAAGCAAAACGTCACTATGTTGTATATTATCGAAATCTTACTCTTTTGATGAAAATGTGTTTAGATAGTGGTGTGATTTAAGACATTTACATTAAAGAAGTATGTGGCCAAATAATAATCAGCACAGTCAATGCCCCTTGTTATGTTACAATCATTTCTTACAATAATATAGCATGTTCAACTGACCTATTGTGTTAAATCATGTTGTTTGTTTTTCACTATCAAAGACATTCAAATGAAACTTCATATAAACAAATTTACACCAACATGAAGGCCTATAACCTTCTGACAACCAGTTTCACTATAAATAATTCAATTTAATAAAACACCGTAGGGAACGTGTTACAGTATCGCGTTTTTCGGTTACAGTATAGAATTTTCAAGATGGAGGATTATTTATGGGAAGAGAGGTATGTGATTTTTATTCCGGTCCATACTACAAGTAGTTTAGTTTCTAAAAGATGTTTTTGTGCTTTGCTTGTAAGGAACAGAATCCGGTATCTAGTCATATATTTCTTCAGACATTGCACCGCAGATTTATCTCTATATTGTCTCATAAATATGCAGATTTGACAGTTTGAAAATTTGAATCGAGAGACCAACGTATTTTTCTCCAATTTCGACAATATTTATGCATGCCTAGAAAAAGTAAATCTGCAAAACGTTAGTCCTTTATGTTAGGGAACTTTTATAAAAGTAAATGACCAGTTGAACCTATTTTCCTGTTCGTTAAATGCGTTTGAAAAAATAAACAATGTTACAGTATAGAGCGAGGTGATTTGTGCAGGGTTACAGCATAGACCTAGCGATTTGTATCCGATTTTGTTACAGTTTATACCCAGATTTCGGTTACAGTTTAGACTTCGATATTTTCTATATATACTAATGTGACATAGACTTTTAAATCTCTGTCAGCTTATTGGCCCGATGGCTACTCGTCAGTCTGTCGTACAGATGTGTGTGCAATCTCATCCGCTCAGTTACTACTTGACTAAATGTGATGAAATTTACATGACTTTCTACTTATTACTAGTAAGTTGTTCAAATGGTCTCGGTTGCAATCGAGGATACGAAAACCCAAAACATAGATTTTGAAAAAAGGCAATGTTTAAAGACCCTTCTCATCTCGAACCAAAAGCATTCAAATCAAATCATGATCATGGCGTCATTTCGAATGCTTCTTTGTTGAAGTTACGATTAGTTTGTCATTATTAAATTAAAAGTCGTTTTTTTTTATTTCAGACATCCTGTGTAGCAGTTGTCATGTTTCTGAAAAAGAAAATAATATTGAAACTTATAGAGTATAAATTAAGGTCAGACAATTACAATATCTTCTCTAGTGAGCCTGTGGAGGTACATAATAGTGGCAGAGTCGGGATAAGGCCGTCGACTTCAAATCATCTTTCATTTACTGCTGTAGTTGAAATCCAATCATGACTTTCACTTTGTTACCAGATTTTTATACTTCACAACAGTAGGTGTCAAGTGCTGTGTGGCAGCTGTAAAAAGTTGCCCCGTACTTCACTTCAGTGTTGTTATATTTTTCTGGTCCTTCGGGATCATTGATGCCAGCACTATTAAGTGTTGAGAATTGAGTACCGCTCAAGCCGGTGCTAGGGGGCGTGAGGGATGTTGCACGTATTCATTATCCCTCATGTACAGACTCAATCAAACCGAGTCTGCAATTCTCTTGTAATTTTGTTGTGATTAATGCTTCCGAGGGATCACTTTGTTACCAGATTTGGATTCTTTGTATGTGAGGAATTTATCAAGCTAATTTACGGAAGGTCGGTGGTTCTAGTCAGGTGCCCGCTCGTGTCTGAAATGTTTCACAAATGGTATCTGGGGTCTTTCTTTACAGTAAAGCAGGAATGTTTTCACATGACCTCAGTGTCGTTGAAACTTAAAATCCAAGAAAGCCAAACGTAACAAACCCTTTTAAATACTTAAAAAATACATTATGGTAGATGGAAATTCCAACTTAAAATAAAATTTAAGGTTGCAGTATTGCTCACTTAAATACTGTTTAATCATTCTTAGGGTATTGCCTGCTTGTTAATTGTGTTTTTGACAGCTTATCTATGGTATGCAGGCTTCATAACCTCCAATCCCCTTTCAAAATTTCATTTTATTTAGTTTCACTAATTGTATTCTCGTTTAGGGCACACGCAATTTTTAACCTGGGGGTAATATGCCGCTTTTCATAGAATGGCAATAACGTGTCACTTTGAAGGTTCCATGATAACCGCCATATGAACACATCCACAGATGTTAAAAAATCTAAAGTGTACCAGTTCATGTTTAATGTGAATTCTGCTGTAGCCGGTGCTAGGAGGCCTGGACGGTAGCTTGCAGTTACCACTACCGTCCATGAACAGGTTTAATCAAACTGAGCCTGCAACATTTTCATGTTTTCCGTGTTGGACGTCTGTTAAGGATTCTTTTTTCTCTATTTTATTACTAATAGGCATTATTATAATGTGTAATAAAAACAAGCAATAATCTTTCTTCTCTCAATACAATTCGATAAAAGTTACTGTTGTTGTCGTGAAAACAGTCCTAACTTAGGACATTGCTTATTCTGCAAAAAGTCTCAATCTGAAACTTAAAGTAAGAAAAATAGCAAACTATAACTTTTCTGCTGAAGAAAAAAAAGTAATATAACCTTTCAAGAATGTATTAAATAGAAAGGTATGAGTTATTTCATAAAAATAATGGATACACGAACTTTGTTTGAAATTTGGCAAGTATCTAAACTGTAACCGAAATCTGGGTATAAACTGTAACAAAATCGGATCAAAGTCGCTAGGTCTATGCTGTAACCCTGCAAAATTAAACTCGCTCTATACTGTAACATTGTTTATTTTTTCAAACGCATTTTACCAACAGGAAAATAGGTTCAACTGGTCATTTACTTTTATAAACGTTTCTAAACACAAAGGACTAACGTTTTGTATATTTACTTTCTCTAGGCATGCTTAAATAATGTCGGAATGGGAGAAAAATGCGAGGGTTTCTCTTCCCATAAATAATCCTCCATCTTGAAAATTCTATACTGTAACCGAAAAACGCGATACTGTAACACGTTCCCTACGGTGTAAAAGTCGAAGCGTGACCAAATGCTTATTTATTGGGAAGGTGGCGCTTGACATTCAACATTCAGGTTATGTTAAGGTAAAGTATATCAATGATAGCGAGTCTTGCTGCAGAAGATGAAGTTACAAACCATTAAAATGAAATCAAATACATGTACGACGATATTTTATTTATTTTAAGCTGATTCTGTTAACCTTCCCTGCAAGTTTTTTCCCGTAAATATATTGCAAGTTGTTTTTGTTTGTTTTAAAAATGACCAATAAAAGTCATAACAGATATTTATTATTATGTACCTTGTTATTTGTGAAATTTTACAATAACTACTTTTCAATTACTATAAATAAATGTGGTTTATTAAAATTTCGTCGAAGTGAAGAGCACCGTGAACAAACTAAAAAGAAAACTTCAAGAATACAAAACGGACTTTATATAGAGGACAAACAGAAGAAAAATGGAGATAAACTACAGTAAAAAAGCCATAATTAAGACCACATCGTGACTGGACCAAAGTGGTCGTTATTCAGGGATGGTCTCAATTGTGGTTATTCATATCTTACATACTTTATGGCCATGACACTTTACCCTTATTACAATATTAAAGTATGTTATTATATTTAATCTGATGAGAGCAAAACAAATTTCTGAAGAAAACTTATATCAAATTCAATTTGGACTGATTTAATTTTAATTATAATATGATGTGCAAAATTCAACTTTTATATAAGAAATTAATTCCTTACAAAATAAATATACTTCGGATAGCTGGGCAGTTTTAACAAGGACAATATAAATATATAAAATACAATTCTAGAGAGTTGCCTGCTTTCATCTAATATTCTCCTTTTTTATATGCCCGAAACAATTTCGGGCATATAATGTTATACCCCCTGGCGTCCGTCCGTCCGTCTGTCTGTACGTCCGTCCTTTTGTCCGTAAGCAATTTGGTTTCCGGAGCATAACTTAAGTTCCATTTGGCCCACAAAGCTCAAAGGTCAAGGTCACTATTACCTTAAAACTGAAAACAGTTTCCGGACCATAACTTAAGTTCCATATGGCCCACAATATTCAAATTTCATAGGATGATTGTCATTATTGGGTAAAAAGCCCCTATTGATTTTACGGGTCACAAGTTCTAAGGTCAATGTCACTATTACCTTATAACTAAAAACAGTTTCCTGAGCATAACTCAAGTTCAATTTGGCCAACAATATTCACTTCATAGAATGAGTGTCCATATTGGGTAGAACACCCCTATTGATTTTGGGATCACAAGGTCAAAGGTCAAGGTCACTTTTACCTTAAAACTGAAAACAGTTTCCGGACCATAACTTTAGTTCCATTTGGTCCACAATAGTCAAACTTCAAAGGATTATTGTCCATCTTAGACAAAAGACCCCTATTGATTTTGGGGTCACAAGGTCAAAGGTCAAGGTCACTATCACTAACTGAAAACAGTTTCTGGAAAATAACTTAAGTTCCATTTGATCCACAATATTCAAACATCATAGGATGATTGTACATATTAGTTAGAAGATCTCTATTGATTTTAAATTCATAAGGTCAAAGGTCAGGGCCACAATGATCTTTACACTGAAAATTGTGGTTTCTGGAGCATAACTTAAGTTCCATTTGGCCCATATTGTTCAAACTGCATAGGATAATTGTCAATATTGGGTGGAAGACCCGTATTAATTTTGGGTGTCACAAGGTCAAAGGTCAAGGTCACTATAACCTTCAAACTGAAAACAGTTTCCGCTCAATTACTTAAGTATTAATCAACTTACAGTTGTAAAATTAACAATAAAAGGATAAACAGCCATGTCCAATTCATTACCCCCATTGAGTTTAGGGTCAGAAGATCAAAGGTCAGGGTCAAAATGACCTTAACACTTAAAATTCTGGTTTTTGGAGCATAACGCAAGTTCCAGTTGGCTTACAGTGTTCAAACTTCATAGGATGATTGCCTATATTGAATAAAAGATCCATATCTATATTGGGGTCACAAGGTCAAAGGTCAATATCAAATGACCTTAATATTGTTAACAGTTTTACAACTGTCAAACTTCATAGGATGATCACTTATATTGAGTACATTAATTATATGCCCTAAAAAATTTGCTTATATTATGTTATACCCCTGGCGTCTTTCCGTCCATCCGTCGTAGCATTTTTACTTACAAGATAACAACTTGATGGTGGTGCTTTGGAAACAGCAACTGTATATATATGAAGGTTCTTCAGCTATAAAGGAGGATTGCTTTTTGAAGGAGGTAATACTTTTTTTAATTCCCATAAAACTTCATCCTTCACTTTCGGGCATATAATGCTTCTTGTTATTCATCGTTATATAATTTAATGGATGGGCATGGTGAATGCAGTTTATTCAGTCATGAACAACCGATGTATTGCTCAGCTTTGTTATATCTTATTTACAAAGTTGCCTCCCTTTTTAATATTATTACTATTTGTAATTTAGTTTAATTTATTTTAAGAGTATAAGTTTCGAACTGGCCAGGGTCAAATTTACAAATAAAAAATCAAATTTGAAAATAAATTTGATATTGGAGCTTCTAAATATCTGAATGTACTATATTTTTAGTTTCAGTGGTTAGAATCGCTTTTCAAATAATTGAGAATAAATGGGGAATTACTCATTATTTTCAAAGTATAGATCTACATTTGGTACGTAAATGGCAAAACGGATGTTAATATCATTTGCAAATATGTCGTTATCTTCTGTTTGAGGAAATTTCGATTTACACAATGTCAATTTAAAATGGTAAAAAGAAGAAACATTACGGTTATAAAAATAATAAGTACATAAAGAGCATAGTATTCTCGACGGACACACCCATACCCGCGGACACACGGTCAGACCCCCTTACCATCCCACCATATGGGGTTCCGCGGAATTGAGGCTGGGCCTCTAGAGGCCAGCTGGAATTTGCAAAATAAAAGCTGAAATAACCATGTATAGTACGATTTTCGGTTCAACGTCGCTAATATTAATACCAGACTGAGAGCATTCCCGGTCACACCTTTCATGACACGAATATCTATAAATATTTTTTCTTCGGATTTTATCTATTGTCTTTTCCTTCTTAAATAGCCTTTATTTTGATTATTCTGGCCAGCCGGAATAGGCTGAGATCGAGGTGATAAGTAATTTGAAACTACTTTATGATATAAACCAATGAACTTTTGCACAGGTTTTACTGTATCTTCTCAGACTAGCCGATTCAGCCTGAACCGGATTCCGGCAAGCCGGAGTAGCCAGAACAGCCGGACTAGAGGAAAATTTCTTCCGGCTGCTCCGGCTGTTCAAGCTGTCTGGCTAACTTCATGAACATCCATCCATAAATGTTAACCACCATCATACCTTCTGAACCAGAGTGGATATAAGGTGAAATTAAATTACTATAGTCTGTCCCATTAAAAATGGAAACAAACTTTTGCCTGGTATGAATTAATAAAAAACGACGTTGCATAAAAATAAAACTTTTTGGTAAACTAAAAAGAAGTCGTCCTCTAGGTTTTTCAGGATTTTTCTCTAATTTAAAAGTGTCTACTTTTCTTGTAAAAGCAAAGTAAACTGTTTAATTTCTCTGTTGTTTATTTTCCGTAGCCGAAGTAATCTTCATTTGAAGATGAACGAGAGAAAGCACGTGTCATATTTCTAAAATGTACATGATGTTCTCGGGGTCGTTTCATGATTATTTTACAAAGGTTGATCTACAAGATGTAACAGTTTAGTTGCAATGCATGATGGAAAACAAGAAGCCGCTAACACGAATAAATAGCCAACAGACACGAACAGTTTCACTTCGTACTCAATATCTTCGCGTAAATCATTGTTTACCATTTCGTAATTTATCAAAAAATAATTTATTGTCTTTTTAGACGACTCAGTGATTATGAAAGTACACGGAACTTTTGTCCAAAGACAATAGATTACTATCAGACAACGTAGGGCGAGCAGAAGATTTAATGCTCATGACAGTAGTCAGTTGTCCTTTGTCAGTAGATGTGACAGGATAAGAAAACGGCATAGGACGAGCAGATGACTCAGTACGTGTTTATGACAGTGTACAGAGATGTCTGGGCAAGAAGAAAATACAGGGTTAGCAGACTGCAAAGGCTGGGTAGACGGCAATTTATCAAAGGACTTATGAAAATTTAGTGATAACTTTTATGTTAGTTACAATGCATATTTGATGAAGGCAAGTTTGTAATGTCAATACAGCGTTTGAAATTGTAGCATTCTGCAGTTTGGCAACTTGAAAATTAAATACAATGTAACATGAATTTTGTTGTTTTTTTAAATAACATATTTCATGTTTGAATTATTTATTAATGCATGTAGAGCTACTAACTATTGTGAATTCAAAGTTTTAATATTTCTATGTGTCAAAATTGGCCAACAGAGAAGATAAGTATCGTTCAATTTCGACATCCCTGTACAATTGTTATGAGAAAAACATGTTCATAACATTCATATTGAAGCTTTATTTGCATCGATAACCAATACAAAAATACGAAATGATGATAAAGTTATGTGCCTGAGTTATCGACCCTTCTTATAAGATTCTGTAAATGGCGTTTTTTCGGGTTAGATTACGAGCAATGACATCCATAGACCGGAAATTTCTAAAAAATGAAGAATGCTTAAAAGACCAAGAGCAAGTGATGACGTAACATATAGTTCTGACATCGTAAAATTGATTTAATCATAGACAAGTAGAAAATGGTGCTTTATTGTTAATATCATAGGAAACCGGAAGAAGGTGTCGCAATAACACCAGTGTGGACATTACCCACAGTTGCTCTATATTCTTTATTATTTTTTTTAATATATTTCAACAAGAAATTTCAGATTGTGAATTATTTTTGTACAATTATTTTAAGCATTTACAATATTGATAAATGTAGGTATATGTTTGGTCTTTAGTTCCAAGTATAGCTATAACCGTCACATTACTTGCTTTGACTGATACGGGATGTTTAAAACGTAACGTATTTAAAGAAATCTCTCTTATTGATACAGAAAATTAGTGTCTGCTAATGAATATTTATTTCGCATATGTTCCCATTGAACATATAAGAAACGTAAATTTATGAAATCTGTAAATATGCTTGTATGGCAGTATAGTTGTCACATTCCGTGGAGAGACAGAGGGTCGTTTAAAAGTTATGATTTTCGTATATATTGTTAATCATTTTTTACAAAATTTCAACAATAGATATTATATTCTGATTTTGTTTGGCACGAATATTTCACGCATTTACAAAATTGATCAAGTGTTGGAAGAAAACGCTTTTCTTGATGTCTGCTACTATTTAATTTGCATATTTCATTATTGAATATATAAGAGCCCTAAACGTATAACAACACTGAATTCGCTGTTATTGCAGTGTTACTGTGACACAAATGAATAACATTATTAAAGTTGTAACTCTTTTCATTGACATTAAAGCCAGGGAGTTTTATCCTCCCATAGCAGGGACTGTTTAAGGGTGGCTTCCCCCGAGGAAAAATCTTTTAAAATATACATTTTACAAAAAAAAAAATCTTCCAATTGGCAAATATACACCCGGGTGTCCCAGAATTACGTCGACTTTTGCTATAACTTTTTATTTTTCAATGCATTTTTTAGCAAATTTGTACACAATACCTTTAACATATCTTTAATGAATATGTCCATTATTTTTAAATTTCTAACATTGCTTCTCTATATTTTACGTCGCTATAGTAACACAGTATGCGCAGGGCGGGGCAGTCCAATATTTTGTATTAATAAGTTGTCTTTACTTTCGTATATCTTGCGTATTTATACGTAAAAAATGGCGCGACGTCGTAAGCATATGCAGTGACGTCATATGAACGTTCGTTTGAAATTTTGACGTCATAGCCGTTTCCGTTATTGTTTACCAGCGGACAACTGTCAACCGTTGCTCTTGGATATTTAACAAAAAATGACGTCCACGGATTACGAGGAACATCAGACTATCATCAAGTTTTGTGTTAATCTTGGGAAGACGCCAACACAGATTATTTGGATTATTTGCGGATTAAGTATATGTACAATATTGCTTACTTAGTAGATAAATTGTCTATTTGTCAGGTGTTACGGCGAGATCTTGTGCGTTCCTTGCGTCGGAAGTGGCCGAACCTTTCCTTGGATCAGGTGTTGCTGCCCCAGGATAACGCGCCAAGCCATAACGCAGCATCCACCAGGCTGGAGATTAGTCTTCTGGATTTTCAGATTCTGGAGCACGCACCCTACTCCCCGGATATGGCGCCGATGGACTTCCGGGTATTTCCAACTGTGAAGTCGGCACTTAAGGGACGGGACGGAAGTTCCATTCCTTCCAGGAACTCTCGTTCGCAACGCAGAAAGTGGTGGCTGATTTCGACCAGGAGTGGCAAAGGGCGGTGTACGACCAGTGGATATATCGACACCATAAGTGTATTGAGTTAGGCGGCGACTATGTTGAGAAAAACTGACATTCGACGCCACGCATTTATTAACAACTAGCGACGCCGCCGGAAAGACGTCGTAACGTCGGAATCGACTGCCCCGCACCCGCAACCCCTTGTCTCATTACCCTGCCCACAGACACTGATCCAGTTGCCGGACAACTTTGAAATTTTTTGTACTAATGCAATAAAGTTGCATTTTGTTCATGTTAATTTTGTTTGTTTTTATTTTCAGTAGTTTTTGAGTTACAGCAAAAGTCCACGTAATTCTGGGACACCCCTCGTATTGTTTTTTTCAGATCTACTTTCAATTTTTAGGAAGGCAAAATTTATTGAGGATGTCACTCGGTGTTTCTCTTTGACTCGATCTTCCCCTTCATATTAACATATTAATATGTAACACTTTGAGTCTACAAAAACACACTTATTGTCTTTATTTGAACGCGCCAATTCAAACTTATTCTTATTAATATCAAATCACTGCCGGTATTTCTGGACATTTTGTTAAATTGTGAGGCAGAAAGTTAAATCTGTATTTACGAGCCTAAAGTGTATAGGCTTACGTTTGGTTGCTAAAACTAGAAAGTATGATATTAAATGATTCTAATAACGGAAGAGGAAGTTAGTTAAAGTAGGTACTGTGGTTACAAGCATACCAATGCTGAACATGTAGTGAATCAGTTCTTTTTTCCTATATATTTGCATGATAATTTAGTATTTGTTGGCAATTTCTAACGTCAGGTTTCTGTTGTGAAAGTTGAAACCTACGAAAGGTTTAGTGCACGAACATCGCACCCGAAATAAGAAGAGTAACATATTATTGTATCCCACTGGACCAGGTCAATTTAATTATTTTTTAATAGACGTGATACATACTAATAGACAGAATTCAGAAAACTACAGAAAATTTGTAAATTAAATATTAGCGTAGAACCATTTTTAGTTTTCTAGCTAGTGTTCCTGTCCCCCCTATGACGCGTTGTGGTATCCAAGATACGCGCTTGATTAAAAATAATTTCACTGCTCTTTTTCTCTTAAAAAGAATGAATATAAAATACTACAGTATATCATGGTAATTATATAAATCTTTCTGTGTTGGAATTTATTTATAAATTAAAGCGGTTATTGATATTTTCACTTTAAACGATTTTGATTATTTTAGATAATGGTTTGCTAGTAAAATTGCCTTTTTGCCACCAACTTTGTTCTCATTTTCATTTTAAGGATAACCTTTAGCTAGGGATGATACTGATCAGACCTGTGCAGGCTGGACAAGCTGAATGTTGACGAACATACAGACGGCGAAGGCAAACCAATATGTCTCCCTAGTTATGCACATAACGCTTCGCTTCGCTGTAAAAAATGGCCGCCAGAGCTAAAAATAGAACAATCTTGTCCGACCTTCAAGGGTAAAACTACCTTAGGGATTTCGACCAAACTTTACAAGAGTTTTTAGTAACATCCATAGTTGTGCACTTCACCGACACGTTCCGCTTCGCTGGACAAAATGGCCGCCAAAGCTAAAAATAAAAAATTCTTGTCCGGCCTTCACTGGTCAAACTATTGGTGGGATTTAAACCATGCTTTAAATGAATTATCAGTACCATCCCTAGTTGTGCAAATCACCGGCAAGTTCCGCTTGGATGCACAAAATGGCCGCCAGAGCTGAAAATATGGACAAAATTTTGAACTTATGTTTTCTCCAGTTGACCAAAGACTGACAAAGTGCCTTAAACACAAAAATAATCATTTTCATTGCCTTTTTTCTACATAAGTGTATTATTAGATTTTTATATCATTAGAATGTAAATAATCAAATCTCAATGTCATACTTTTCCTGTGTTATAATGAGATAAAACACTATAACAAAAATGATTGCATTTTGTGACTTCAAATCTCTGTTTACATTTCATAAGATTAATTGCTTAAAGTTGGTATGCCATGATGTGATAAAACAAAGATAAATATGAAAAGTCGTGTCTAGTCAACATATGTATAACGTAATAAGCGCAATAAAACCCGTTGATAGAAATTCAATAATATAAGATTCATGTCATTCATTAAAAATGCTTTTAACTGAAGTGGTATTTATTGTCGGCAAAGAAACATCTTATCAAACTGTAAAGCAGGGGGTATTATATCTGACAACTTAAACGTATGGCACATTTATTACACGATCCTTAGATAGACATAACATATAAATCATACCCTATAAACGACATTTATAATCTGGTTTGTTATACCCTAAAAACGCAATTTATAATCGGTTGAGTCACAATACAATTATTTATTAATTTTTGGTTTATCAATATCAAGTGTAATAAGTTTTTCTTAAGCTATTTTTATTCAAATTTAAAAAATTATGGATACACTTTCAAAATAACAATTTATTTAATTGTAAATCTTCGACTGACTTGTGCCTGTACTTAATGGATACATTTTGAGATATATCTTGAGTGCTTTAGTTTATCAGTAGAAGATCAAATCACTTATGTATTTAAAATTTATCATCATTAAATATTGTACCATGTTATCACCAAAAAAAATATTCTCGTTTTTATTTTTAACAAAAGAAACCTATATTGTTCTCTATCTAGCTTCATCTCATTTCCGTTTCCAACAATCCGTAATTATACTCATTCTAGCCTCCTGTATACGGGTCCAAACTATCCATTACAAATGCATATTTTCCTATTAACATTTATTGTTATATAAAACAACACTCTATTTTTGTAAGTATTGTATTTCATTATACAGTTTAGTGACGACATAATAATCAGTAAACGTTCATGTGAGACAATCATACAATACAGCAAAATGATAATTATGATATAAAAAAATGAATAGAACGACACACTTAACGTAGGACGAAACCTAAACGTAAAAGATTTGTTGATAATAATGACTTTGTTGTTCAGGAAACTCAAATGTTTTATTAAAGGCATATTAGATTTTATATGACAATACATAAAGGACGAACATGCACGTCGTATTCATAAATATATCATTTACAGTATGATATTATACAAATTCTTAATTTTATATTTCATTTCTGTATCGAAGTTATCCGAGTTTAAAAATAATTCATACGGATCTTGACAGCTAATTTAACACATTTTTATCAGATAGTTCATCAATATCAGTGATCCACAAGCATAATATGCATGTACGTTAGTAATCTAAAACATTTTGTTTTCGGACGAAGTCTTAGAACGATAACTGTGAACTTCCTCCAAATAAACATTTGACATTGTCATTTGCTCGTGAATAGCTTATTCAACAAAAGAACTTACTAAGTTATAAAGGGAAGTTTTGTCCAAAATGACGAGACTATCAATAACGTTCACGATCCCGGTTTTACATGACTATGCATACTAAAAGGCGTCAAATAAAAAAAATCCCGAACTTTTCTGGAACATTCATATACATGTACTATGTTGAGTTCTTATGATATCTTATATGTGTTCAACTGAAATAAATTTTAATTATTATATAACTATTGTATAATCATTGTACTATTACATTATTATAATTAATGTATTCATGAATGCGTTAGTGTAAAGTAAACTTAAGGAAACACGACAGCTTTATTTAAAAAATTTCTTGCAGTGTTTCCTAGATCTAAAAATTAAATGCTATACAAAACTCGCACCAAATGCAGACTCTTTGTATGCTAGATTTTACACAGAAGCCTCGTATTTGACTCCTTGCTACACTTTAAAATGAAAATTTGGCACACAATCATTGTCACATATATGAGATACGTCTGAGCTGAGAACTGCTTGTAAGCACATGAATGCGTGAGATGAATTTTGTATTTAATTTTCTCCGAAGAGTAACAAAGAGACACTTGAATATACCTTATTTCAATTGTGCAAATGTATTTTTAGATGCCACATCGAATGTAACTAGAAAGTCTTCATTGTAATAAACCAGTTGACTCTTGAAAAATAATACACTAAGTAGCATTTATATTTATCTGTTTATTTGGGTTTAAAAGATACATAAATATACAATCATACAAAGTTTAAATCATATAAAATAAATAAACGTAGGTATTTGAAACACAAGTGTTGAATTGCTGCTGCTGCTGCTGCTGCTGCTGATAATGTAAGGCGCCTAAAAGCTCAAATATAAAATTAATCAACTTTTATTAAATTTAAGGATCGGAAATAAACGTGTTACAATTCAGTAACTCTTATAATGAATCATCCTTTGAAATTATATAAGCATCTACCGCATACAAATTATAGAAATTTAAAGATTTATTTAGTAATGAAATTATATAAACACAAATTTAATCATGTATCAAATATAACAATGGAATATTCAATGATTAAAATTTACATATATAATTTTTTAAAAAGCAGTTTTCTTTGATAATTTATAAAACTACATATATTTGCAGCTACTTTGTAAATGATTGAAAATAAGTAAATCTACAAAAGACATCAGTTGTCGCGTAATTGTGTAAAAATATAGCCTAATTTCCAAAAAAATGGCTCAATTAATTGTGCTTACTTAAAATTAACTCATTAACACTCTGTTATCCCCACCGAAGAAAGAACTATATTTTTAATTCGTTTACACCTATTAACAGATATATTAAATGTTTGTCATGATAACTAGCGACAAATTATCAATAAGAAATAACTGATAATAAGTGTTAGTACTACAGTATTTCAAGACTGAAGAATACATACATCTATTGACTATATTTTACAGCGTTTTTAATTTTGTGCTTTGACTCCATTCTGAATCAAAATTGTTAAAACATTCGAATATGTTATTGCATTGAGAAGAATTTGACATTAAATTTTCCGTTTACAAGGCTTTTGAAAACTGACCGTGGAATGTAATACAGTATATATATAAAAAATATATATTCCATTCAATGCATATGCTTTTAAAGATTGACCTATGATTTACCCCGTACGAAGCTACGCGTATATTCTGATAAACCTGCAAATTTTTATATTCTTGTTAGACTAATTTAACTAGAATCATTATTATTTTGTCATTGTATTATATTAATAGGTAATATGTGCGGAAGAACAGCTTGATAAAGTACATTCATATTTAATAAAAATAAATAATAAGAAAGTTCGGTACCTGCATTTACAAAATTTATGATTTCATTGTGGCATTTACTGTAAATACTATAAGTTAGTTGCATGGCGTTGATATATTTTTTTAAAATAAAGATTATAACAATTATATTGGTAATCAGTAGTTCTTTTAAACAGTCTATCGTAGCATATAAAAAACAACAACAAAAAACCCTAGAAATGTGTCCATAGGTGTCCCCACACTCCACTGTTTTGTCAATCTTATGATTATAGGTCAACTATGTTTTGGGCTGCACGTGATACAAGTTGACAACAAAAATCTTTCCTAAGTCAAAAACGGGAACTTTACAAACACTGAATAAATCCACAAGCAAACACGAGGCTGCATAAGTACACATTCTGACCAACAAATAGGTACATAACTTCACATGCCAGCCGACATTTCTGTAAAGTTCCATGAGCTACACACGACCCAAGTTGAACAGTTGAACATTGCAAATGTTTACTAATGCAAAGGCAAGAGAAATACTAATAAATCCACAATCAAAACCCCATATGCACAACTTCACATGCTGACCAACATATCTGTAAATTTTCATGACTATAGGTCAAACACATTTTGAGCTACGTGCGACACAACATTAATGACCCCATAGTGAAGCACAAAAAACAACAAAGTGTTCATGGATGTTGATCATGCACTGAATATAAACACTTAATACTACCAACAGTTGTGTACCAAATATTTTAGTGTGTATATGTTCTTATCTGTGATATGCTGGCTTCATAACCTCAGATCCCCTTTCAAAATTCCATTTTATTTAGTTCCGCCCATTGTTTACTCGTTTAGGGCACATGAATTCTTTTACTTGGGGGAAATTCGCCGCTTTTCGTGGAATGGCACTACTATGTCACATTGAAGGTTCCATGATATCTGCGGATGTTTCTAAATTCAAAATTTTACCATTACCGTGATTAAATGTTGAATTCTGCTTAAGCCGGTGCTAGGGTGTGTGGGCGGTAGTTTGCACTTTACAGTACCGTCAATGAACAGGCTAAATCAAACTGAGCCTGCAGTATTTTCAATTTTGCCGTTTTGAACTTTCTCAATTTTATCATAACTGACAGCAACTCACTACATTCCTCCTTATTTTAGATGAATAATATACTTTACAACGAAGGAAGAGAAAATGGTAACAATATATTAAGCGCGTAGAGGTAAGGATTTGACAACTGAATTTTTATATTCTCACGTGTCAAAATATTGGAAATTGTCGTCTTTAACTGTAATTGACATTAAACATTTATCACAGTATCATGTATGAAACAATCAAATAACTAAGTCAATAAATAAAATAAAGTGTTTCACACCGGCAGTGCATCTGACAATTAATGTATTTCATTCTAGAAATATTGACTTGCACAAATACGACCGTCTGCATCCTCATGTCTTTTAGTACGTGTATGATATGTTAAAAATGACTAGACTAAATTGCAACGTCAACTCGAACAATTAAATTATCATTCGTTTTTTGTTATTGTTGTTGTTGTTTTTGTTTATTAGGTATTATTATGACCTGTATAAACTTGAGCATTTAATCACTGAATGAAATCCATTCAAGAATAGTATTCGAATTTTGTTGGTGGTCTACTGTTCCTTACAAGAATATGTTGGCGGCTGTTCGTCGATCGAACACTGGTCGGTACCGTCGGCTGACATGCTTGCATGGTTGCCTAAAACTGGTTTGAGATGTAATATATCACAGTTGATTAAGAACAAAAAAGGAATGCAGAAATTGTGCAGGCGCCTTTCCTCACCAGAGACAACGTCCAACATTCGCTAAAGCATATAATTGCAACAAAGAAAACCATTTTGTGTGCCGGAAGAAATCAAACGCATATCAACGCCAAATTAGAAAAATACAGTGAACACAGCAAAACGGCGACAGCGACCAAGAGCAAGAGTTTTCATTTGGTATAATAAAGGTAACCACACAACGGTATTAAAACGCTCCCGGACAGAAACAAGCATTTCCGATAACAGTAAAAATATACACGAAAAATAGAAACAGATTTAAAATATACAACCGCCGAATGTGAACGAAGTAACGCCATGGGTTTCGAACTTACTAGTCGCACCAAAGCCGAACGCGCCGAATGAGATCCGATTGTGTGTAGACATCAGAAAAGCCAATTAAGCATTGAAACTGATTTGACGGGAATAGAACGATGGCTTCTTGAAATTAGTCACATGCAACTTCGAAGGAAAATACCGTCCAGGTAGTTTGTGGATATCTGATTACATTAGCAGGCACCCAACTAATAATTGCCTTTCGCAGAGCGTGGCAGAAGATAATGTGAGATTTATAACCCAGCCGCTCATCATTTCATGGTAATAGTTGATGACTACAACCGCTATCCCGTTGTTTTTTGACTTATGACTTTGAAAACCGAACCGGTCATAGCAAACACTAGAAGCTGTACTTTCCATGTTCGGCATAGTCTCTGTTGCTCATACAGATAACGGCCCGCATTTTGATAGCTATGCTTTCAAACAATTTGCAGAACAAGCATGATTTATTGGATTTTATAAAAGATTTATTAATCGTAAAATTACACCACTACATCCAATGGGCAATGCTTTAGTAAAACGATTGAAGCAGCCGCTTCAGTAAGCAGTAAAACAGCAGTTGTGTCAGACAAGAACTACAAATCGAAACTAAGTAAATTTCTACTGACCTATAGAAAAACACCAGATTCAGCAAATGAGTTAGCCCCTGCTGAAATAATGTTTGTAAGAAAACTTTTACAGGCTACCAAAATTCACAGTTGACACTTACATTCAAAATGAAGACGAAAAACATAAACTGAGGCATAGAAACCAAGCCGATACCGCCGTTATGCAAAATATCCATCAAAGCGGCAAAAGACGTATCCTCACAAATAAGACTCTACGTTCGATCCTTTACCCGCAAAAGTGAAGAAGATAGAAGTCCTATGGCAACTGTGAAATAACTATAAGTATCAGTGAGGCAGAGCATGCATTATACATAGGATGCGGGACTTAACTGACAGCAGCACACTACAAAGGATTTTTTATTAAGATATCCATGTTTAATTAATGTGATTAATTTCATTTAACATTCGACTAATTTAACATTTTACTGATTTTGCATGAGGTGTAAGAGAAGAGAAAGACTCCGACATATTCGAAAATATTTGAACAGGCAACTTGCTTCACAAGTTTTCAGAGCCTTATTGATGCCAACAAGTATGGACTAAGTAGAGTTTGTGCGACCGATTGCTAATGACAACTTCTTGACAATGCATTCTCATGCCATAGGAGGTTTCTGACTCTCCAAGCGGGGATGGCTGCCAATGCTTGCACCAACTTGGCATCAATCTCATGGATGCTTTATTTGCAACTGCAATTGAAAAGCAAATATCAGTACCTGCAAGTCGTTCAACATGTCCAGTAGATTCAGGTCGGGTAATTGAGCTGGCTTGTCAAGGCGCTCAATACAGTTTGTCTGCAAGTAGTCAAGTCCTGGACAACACGGTCCCGATTTGGACGCGCATTATCCTCCATCAAAATGAACTGATCGCCCACTTCCCCAACATAGAGTCTACACAACTCATCGATGTATCGCTGACCAGTTCATCTAATTTTCAGCACAATAAGGTCAGTCCGACTGTCCAAGCTGATGAATCCCCACACCAGAACTAACAACCTCCATAACGGCCGTGCTCAGCAATATTTCTGGTTTATAAAAAAGCCTTTCCGCTTATTTTCTGTAGACTCTTGCACGTCTTTCAGTAAGGTCTAGTCTCATCCGTGAAGATAACATGTTTCCCGTTTTGTCTGGTCCAGTTACCGTGCTCCCTCGCCTATTCTAAACTGACGTGATGGTGACGACGAATCAATGGAATTCTTATATACAGGGTCTTTTTAATCGCAAAATCTTTCTTGGAACCTTCTATGCACCCTACAGAATTCACATCAGAAGTGTAAAAAGAACATTACGAAGATGCATTGGTATTGCTCACGGTCTATGATGGGCCTAGATTGTCTGAGCATTGCGTCGTCTACTTTATCTGCCTCCGCTATGCCCCTGAAGGATGTGCCTTACAATTGGTATCTTGAATTTGTAGTATCAGTGTATAAAAACAATAATGTGTATCTGCTGTCACTAAAAAAAACCCAGATAAAACGCGGGTTGAATGCTTTTAAGTTTAGGGTAATCTCCAAACATTTTTAATGAAACTATGTTAACTAAATGATTTGCTTTACTTTTTATAGTATTGTGAGAAACTTTTGGTGTTTATCAAAAGCTGGGTAGTATATGTAGAAGCATTTTTGATGTTTTACAGTAGCCACCACTTACTAGCTGAAGCATTAAACTTGCATTAATTCTTATATCTATTTCATATTTAAAATAATATTAATTTGTGTAACGACTTAAGCATCGGAAACTTTTCGACTGTGTTGTTTAACTTTAAAGAAAAACATTTATCAAACTGAAAAGTCTTGCTTATATTTTTATGTATCAGATTTAATTTTAAAGCCGCTCTATTGATCAAAAACAGAAAATTAAAATTTCTAACACAGATCAAGTGCAGCACTTACATGGAAAACATCTTCACAAGATGATAAAATATGCTAAGAAATATATTTAAAAATCACGCTTTTTTCATATTTGGGTCTATATGCACAATAAAAAGATGAAAAAGGCCGAAAGGGGATGCTTTAAAAAAGCACAAAAAATATTGGTAAAGACCTACAAATGGTACACACATGTCGGACAAAACTTTCTATTTTCGTCATGCCAACTAACTTAAATGGAACTGCATTATTATTCAGTAAAAAGAAATACATACGATTAAAAAGCAGCAACATAATTATACAGCTTAATGATGCTATTATCATGCTACATATAAAGTGAAATATTTAAATTATAGTCGTTTATATAATATTAATGGAATGGGAATGATATGCAATCTGTAAAAGCATGTTTTAACACAGCAAAAGTAGATTCAATATGATTGGAATGGGTGACGGACTTATTTAAAAGAAATGAATGAGGCAGAACAAACCGACACTATCTGACGTTTCTAATTTGATATGCAAGATTGTACAAGCTAAGGTATCGAAACATTTGAAATTAGCTGCAAAAGAAATACGCATTTCAAACTTAAATATCGTAAAAAGTATTCCTTAGATTATGCACATTATCGTTTGGCTTTCAAATATTTAATCATTAATTTTAATCAAATAGTTTATGAAAATGAAAATATAAGTGTACTATGTAATAAAAAGGGCAAAATAACACTTATTTTGATGAAAGGTACTTAAACATTTATGCATGTTTTGGCTGGACACAATGAACTAAATTTAAAACATATGCAAAAAGTTTCATTGATGAAAATAGAGTTATCATACATTGCAAAGAAAGATGGAATAATACAAACTATGATTATCTAAGACATTTTGCACCATCAAGTATGTCTATACTTATGTAATATTGTCTTTCTGTTTTAAAACCAATTATTTTCATCCATCTATCCTATACTTGTCCGTCAGCCCTTTCCATATGATTTTTTCCGAGTTCGAGAATTTTGAAGAACGCCGCTGAAAATATCAAATAGTTTATGTGTATGATTCCTGAAGAGAGTGTTTTTATCGAGTGCTTTCAACACACATTGATCATCACATTTATTCTTTTTTTGTCTTTGTCATTTATTATTATTCAAGTATTTAACTTAACATTTGAAAAGGATGATACAAAAAATAATGAGAAATGTAAGAACTGAAAGTCGTCTTCAGAGTTATCACATGAACTGCGTGACATTTGAAAAAAAGGGGATGAATTTGTTAGCCGGTGCTTTATGTTTGCAACTTTCCATTATAATTAGGTACATGTAATTAAGTATGGCCAAGAAAAAGATCACAAATGGCCAGGTCAATGTGTACATTTGAGCACATAATTTGGATTTTTTTTTAAAACCACTGGATTTAAAGCAAGGGGCGTTAAAAATGACTAAAAAATCTTTTTTTCTGACACATTATACAATATGTTAGGCAAGCTCAATTATCAATGTTTAATTTAGCACTAAAACTCCCTATTTAAGATCGTAAATACCAGTCTGACTCTAACGTTCAATAAACAAACAACTATGCTGTGCATTGTAGCGAGGTTATTTTATTACGGGATCGTTATAACAGGATGATATATCACAATGAGAAATACACATGTATAAAGCATATCACGATCGAAAATGTTGTACTAACTTAACGGGTTCGATTGTATATTCGTCTCAGGAATACTGGCCGCCTGCGTAAAACCCATTTTATCTTTTCTAAACGTAAGAGGAGCCGTAGAATCCGTGGGCATGCACGGAGGAAACACAAAAGTGATCCTCCTCAGACTATTCCTCGGAATATTGAACAACGGACCGTGCTCAGACATGCTAACATATATATCAAATTTATACATATAAATATATTTTCCTTAATCAAAATACAAGTTCTGTTCTACATATACAAACTTGAAATAAACCTATACATTCAATAAATTTTTTCACTAGCTTTGTAAATGTTTCCTTATAAAACAGTTCTTTAACATAATCTTATAACATTATAAATATTGAATTTGAATGATGGTGACCAAATACATGGCAACAATGATTGGTTGTGCGTGTTGTGCTGAAATTCCGTTTCCTCAATTACTCCTACCTTCCCTGGCTTATTTGGCGTAAAGCATTTGTAAGCTTTACTCAGTTTACCATTTCTTTTAGGCATATAACGTACTTTCTGAACCAGAGTGCTAACCATATCATTCCTGTCAACACCAGGAACGCCTGTGAGAAGCTTGCCCTCTTCTGGGGAAGGGGGGGGGGGGGCTTTAGAATTATTTCTACATTCTTTTAACCTGCCATGACTCACTTCCGGGAGACATTTTAAAATTAAGCTCATTTGAGAAAGCTTGTCTTTACTTTCATAGCATTCCGATATACAATCGGTATCGAAGCTCACTTCCGGGAGCACTTGACTACTATCTTTGTGCAATATATCTTCGAAATTAATACTCACTTCTGGGAGATTGCTTTTACATGTGTACACTTCCGATAGAAAATTGGAGTCTGTGCTCACTTCTTGGAGCCCACTGTCATTAATGTTCAATTCCGACTTGTATTCGGAAACAAGGTTCACTTCCGGGAACACAACTTTATCTGTACATATATCCAATATACATTCGGAATGTACATTCAATATAGGAATCATAGATATCTCACCTTGAAAATAGATTTCATCAGGCTCTTTGTCTTTTTTCTCAGTAAATTGCTCATTATGTAAGAACCCACTTCCGCAACTGCATCGACATATATACTTACTCTACAAACTGACATATCTTTGAAATATTTCCCTTTTTGGTTTAAGTTCCTCACATTTTCTCGCCATTATTTTAATTCTGCGATAGCTGACTCACTTACCTTGACTGGAGCATTCCAACTTGCTCTAGACATAATACATTTATACATTTCTCTACTTCTTATTCTAACTTTATTCCCTATAACATTTAGGAGAGAAATAATTTTTTCTACCACTGATATTAAAGTTTTCACATAAATGATAACAAATTTATCGATTTTGATTTGAAATAAATCTACTGATTTTCAAAATTATCTATTTTAGAACCTGTTATGTGTAAAAAAATTTCAGACATATCAAGAATATGGCACAGCCAAACTACTCTATTTGTCGGCTGTCAATTACATTTCCCATTTACAAGTGCAGTTTTCACACAAACACTCGATCTTTTAAGTACTTCATAATTGACATGTCCACAAATTCCGTCATCTAAGAACATAATGACTAGAAATCACAAAGTGCCGTTTTCACACAAGCACTAGATCTTTTAAGTTCGTCATAATTGACATGTCCACAAATTCCGTCATCTAAGAACATAATGACTCGATGACCTTTACTTCTTAAAAATGACACAACAACTCTTAACATTTTTGTAATAATATGTCCTGCAGTACTTATTCCAAGTATTAAAGAATTGAAAAAAACATAATTTGTTTTACAATCGCTTATCCATGAAATCCCTAAGTATGTGGGACGCTCTGAAAAAATATCAATATGATGATTCTCATCTGCTACCTTGATATCTTCAAATTTTACTTTGAATTTATGCAAAAACAAATTTATGTGTCTACAATCAAGTACTAATCTAGGCTTTCCCGATTTGCTATATGCAACAGTTGAGGGATTTACTACGTGCGGTTTTACCATAGACCTAGATATTACTTTCGTTTTGAGAAGACGCCCTATTTCTTCTTCTACAAACTTAATATTATCTCTCGCAGACCTATTATTTTTAAGTACAACGCTTGGCGGTACTTCCCTACGGTGGCACAAAGGTGACATGTGTGTGTTTTTATTTATCTCGTGCGAACGAGATACTATGTCGTGGCCACGAGTTACTAAGTCGTGACCACGTGATACTATGTCGTGGCCATGAGTTACTAAGTCGTGGCCAAGAGATAGCTAAGTCTTGGCCACGTGATACTATGTCGTTACCAAGTCGGGGCCACGAACAAGCAAAGTCGTGGCCACGACATTCTATGTCGTGGCCAAGAGATACTTAGTCGTGGCCACGACTTAGCTATCGTTTGATAAATAACCAATCAGATTACACCATTTATATGGATTTCCCTTATTAACTAGACATGTGCTATAGTACAAGGATGCTCCTACTTCACCAGCCTGTAAAAGTGCCATTTATACAACTTATTGACTGGTCAGTAATTTTACATTTAGCGTCACTGTGACCCTGATTTTTGACCCAATGACCTCAAAATTATTAGATGTCATCTACTGATCAGGTGCAATGATCTAAACCATGCCTTATTCCTTCTAAATTATTCATCAGACAAGGATTTTACCATATAGACTATTTACTGTCCATGGGCAATGTCCCTACCAAATAAAATAAACCAGGACTTATTCCTTCTCATATTATCGTATAAAAGGTTAACAGGCCGTAGTACGTACAAACTGACCAATTCGATCACAAAATTGTCCCAACAAAGGCCTATAGTCAAAATTAGTGTCTGATAGGCCTTTGAGGGTGACTTTGTAAAATGATCCTAAAGACAAGTATAAAATGAATATATTCAGTATTTTCAAGGATTAATGATGCATGTAAAAGTAAGTTGTTTAGTTTAAAAAATTCATAATATATATAGTGTATTCTGATTGGTTAATTATCTCGTGGCTTAGACTTAATTATCTCCTTCTCACGACTTAGTAACTCGTGGCCACGACATTGTATCTCGTGGCCACGACTTAGCTATCTCTTGGCCACGACTTAGTAACTCGTGGCCACGATATACTATGTCGTGGCCACGAGATAAATAAAAAACACACATGTCACCTTTGTGCCACCGTACTTCCCTCAAAGATAACATATCACCTTTTTCAACAACCTGAATAATATATGCACTGTCTGATGCCTATATTCATTTATTTACACAATTTCTTAACCTACATACTGGTGAAATAACTGTGTCTTCTTTCTCCTCTACAGATCATCACTGTGAATAATTTTATGTTCTTCAAAATATTTCACATTTACAACATCCATCGTAAATATTTTCTCTGTTTACACATGTAAATAAATCATTAATTATCTTATCATAAGTATTCCTTTCTGGGCATTCCGGCGCCCCTCGCCAATGCCCCGGTTTGCCACATGCAAAGCAAAGCCCAGGTCTACGCCCTTGACGGCCTACCAATTGTTGACTTCCGAGACTGGTCTCTGTAAACATACGCTGCTGTTTCCGGTATGGCCAGTTACGTGCTGACTTAGTTTTCTTTGATTTCTCTGCTTTGTACTTCTAAGAAGCCCTCGCTTCCGCGTATTATCGTCTCGCTAAAGGATCGCCTTATATTCCGGATCGACTCTCCATACCAACTCAGCTGAATCCGCAAGTTTTATTTCTGTCGTCAAGCCATCATTTCTTTTGCTAAAAAAACAGCGAATTTCATGATTATCACAACTTTATGATTTTATAATCTTAAAACAATAAATATGCTTTTATCAATTATTCGTCCGTTCGTTCTTTCATGAAAATCTAATGCAAATACCAACAAGCATAAATATACCATATCAAACTGTCTACAGTCAATGACACATTTAGATAACGGTAAACCCGGGCAAACATGACTACACAGTTACATAACCGATAACTCGAGTATCCAGGGAAATACTGGTCTGCAGTTTAACAAAACAGGTATTCTCTTCGGAAAACATGAATAATTCATTTATCTAAGATTATTCTTGTCTTCACACATACATAACGTATAATTTATGACTCTTGTTAAAATTTCATAAATATCCTAAATTTCTTTCACCTATACTTTACTGCACAAAATACAAATAAATATTGTAATACCTTTCCGACAGATAAACAAATTCAATTTAGAATAACACATATATGCGTGCGAACATACTTAAGAATAGAGGTATAAAAATATTGGTTTAAAATTAAATTTTAAAATACCTTCTGCTATATTAGATCTACACTCCTGTAATTTCTTATCCTGCAAGCCATTTTCGACGTCTTCTAATTTTATCATAACTTTTGCATTTTATATATTTATACTGTTCCTCATTGCTTGAACGCTTAAATTGTTCACTGTTAATCATCATACTAGAAAGTTTGCTACTGAATTCATTTTTCTTTTCAAAAGGTTCCCATTTCCCTTAACTTCCTCCTTTTTTTCTTCCAAAAGGGCGCCCCTTTACCCCGACCTCTACAACCCGTCTAAATTTCTAAAACTTAGCTAAAGGTAATTCGTAAAGAAAACGCGAAATGATTTTTATATTACGCGGGGATTATACCCTTATGAAAAACAGTTTTTAATTCATTCAAGCCTTTAAACCGGTTTTGTAAATAAATCTGTTAGAGTTTGACAATTTTCCTCAACGATGGAACGCGGAGAAAAAATAATTTTTATTGTTTTTTTGGTACAATTAAACATTTCCGCGAATCTATAAAATCCAGAAAAATTTTGTTACAAAAATTTATCAAAGAAGTAACATTTCCTCCTTGATTAGAAACCTTACACACATTTTCTTACGTGTTGTATTCCCCGATGTTAGTATTATGCCATTACAAATTGTGGTTTACATTTTAATGTTGAAGGTATTAGGTGCTTGAACGAATTTTTCATAAATACTGTTGTACATTTAAAGTAATAAGTGTTGGATGTTCGTTGCTTTTAGTTTTTCAGTAATAAAAATCTGGAAACAAAGTGATCCCTCGGAACATTAATCAAACAAAAATACAGGAAATCCAAGACGCGGTTTTGATGACTGTTCATGAGGGATAATAAATGTCCAACGCCCCCTACACCCCTAGCAACGGGCATGAGCGGTAATCAATTCATACTGTACAATGATCGGGGACCATTGTTTTTAGTCTGTTTTTTCTTTATTGAATCTTAGTTTTACACAAATAATTACAAGAGAATTACAGTACGGGATACCCTAACAAAGTTTTGGCCATCTTTCAAAACGTTTTCAAACTTAAAGAAAAATTAATCGTAAATGATTGCTAAAACGTCAGATGTAGTAAAACCAATATGTACATTGTAATTATGTAATGTTGTAGACGTTAGACTGGTTTTAACTATGGCCATTACAAATTTTTCGATTTATTATTTTTTGGTCCAATCTGACACTGCTGAAATTTTCCCTAAAATTGGAGTTTTCACGCTTTTTTGGGTCCCGGACCTGAAAATAAACCCAACCCTTTTTTTAAAAAAGATTAAAAATTTGAAAATTGGGCAAGGGAACAGTTTTTTTTAGCCCGGGGTTTTCTTTACGGCCCCTTTCCAAATTGGGTTTTGGTCTAAAAAGGGGGAAAAGGGTTTATCACTTTCCCCCGGTTTCCCCGCCCCTGATATAAAAAGGGAAGGGCTTGTTTTTGTCGTTAAAAACGAATTTTTTTAATGTGAACCCTATTTTTAAATTCATTTTAAAACCCAAAATTTTTGAAACCTTTTCAAAGGGAAAATTTGGGGCTGAAAAAAAAGGGTTTAAATTTTATATTTGGCTGGGGAACCTTATTTTTTGACCAAAGAAAAAAATCCCAGAAAATCAATAAAAATCCCAATTTTTAAACCCTTTTAAAAGGGTATTTTTGGGCCGAACGTACCTGTTTTTATTAAAGGGTTTTTTCCAAAACTTGGCCCTTCTTACCTAGTTTTTTCCCAGGTTACCCAATTTTTTTAAAAATTTTTGGGAAAAGTTTTTTTAAAGAAATAATTGTAAAGGGGGGGAAACCCAAAAAATAAATTTACATATTGCTTTTCCGGCCCCTTTTCAATTCAAGAATTATAACCCTTTTTAAGTCCCCTAAAAAAATCCCCAAAAAACCCCCAAAAATTTGGTTTTTGTTTTCCCAACCCCCGGGAAAATATCGAAACTAAAAAAAAAACCCGAAAAACTGTCTACAAAAAAAATTTTTGAAAAAAAAACTTTTAATTTTTGAAAGTTTTCCTTTTTTTAAAATTTTAGTACGAGGGATAGTCAAAAAATTCCCGGGGCAAATTACCCCAAACCCTTTTTTATTTTGTGTATGTTTTTATAATTTACATAAAATCACAATTAAATTTAAAAGAAAACGCTGCTTTAATATTAAAGTCCAATGATTTTTTATAAATTTTTCACTAATTTAAAAACCCCGGGTTAAAAACTTTTGAAAGTTAAAGGAGCCTTTTGGCGACGTCACGACGCTAAAAGACGTCCAAAGGGAACGTTCCCTATTCCAGAAACAAATTTTCCCCCTCACGTTCATGCTTTTTTTTAAAAAAAGTCCCCATTTGGGGGTTAAATACACCCTTTCCCGTTTCCCCCTTTAAACCCCAAATTTCGGTAAAAAATTTTTGCAAACACTCGGGGGTGGTAACTTTTTATTTTCGGACCCAAGCAATTTTATCTCCCTCTTCTGTTTTCAAACCTCCGAACCCTCCCAAATTTTTGCTTTCAGTCTAGGGAAAACCACAAAAGTCAAAGGGGGCGGGCTATAAAAGGGAGAGACGAACCGCCAATATCCTAAAACAGTCAATATAGTTTAAGGAGTGTCCAGTCCTGCGCGGTGTGCTGGAGCGTTATCTTGATGAAAAAAATTAAATTTTCGATGTCGAGCCTGCTCGCTTTTTCCCTGATAGCGTTTCGTTAGATCCCTCCGCACAACCTGTTAATAACAAATTCATTTTAAATTTGAAACTAAACCACAAATGCGGGCAAATTTAAAAATAAAGTTTCTTTCACTTTTTTGGTTAATTTATATATACCCTTTTAACCTTATCATATAAATAAACATTAGAAAATTTAGTAAAAACTTTTCATGCGACATAATTAATGCTTACCTTTGATAGTACTCTTTGTTGACTGTCGCCGATCTTGGGACCGCATGAGCAAACAGCAAACCCCGGCTATCCATGAAGAAAAATATACATAACTTTCTTCGCCGACTTGGGAGGAAATTTTTGCCTTCTTGGGGGGGGGTTTAAAGAATGTTTTGCTTTTTTACACCCTCGACTCTCGGGGTTTTCTCTTCCGGTCTTAAAAAATTCAACCCCACGTTCTTCCCCTTGATAATGCGCCCCTTTGGGAAACGGTTTTGCGTTTTCCCATTATATCGCCCGGGAAAAATTCTCGGGGGAAACTCTTTCCGGGGTTTCTTTTTTTTTCCTTTTGTAATAACAAAAGGTACCCCAGCGGGGGCATCCTTTTTTCATGGGTTTTTAAAACCTTCGTCACTTTCTTTTTTTTTCAGTTTTTTCCCTTTACAAAGGCCCCCACAGGGGCTGCATATCACAAATCGACTTTTCCCCCACTTTGGCGATGACGTTTTCCCTTTCCCTCTTTGATTGGCGCTGATTCGTTACCCGGTCTTTCCGCTTCGTGCACTATACGGTAATTTCCGTCTAACCTTTTCCCTAAAACGCTTGTGCCAGTCCAAACCAAGTGTCCTAGAACAAATATGAAACACCCTCCATCTTGATTAAAAACTTCCAGGTATCCAGTCGAGTCATTTTCCAACATCGCACAGAATTTTATTACTGCCCCGGCCAGCTGCTCCGTACTTTTTCTGAAAGGTTGACATTTTTTCGTATAAGAAATTTTTCACGTGGCTTGAATAATCGGTGCACAAAATGGCGATACGTCATCCGATCACGCTGAATTTTTGCAGTTGTTTTACTAGTAACGATCAGCTGACGTCACGTACAAAAATCACAACGTTCTGGCGCCAGTATTTTGAGACATTCATGAAAGAGTATTATTCACTTCTAGAAAAATAAAATTAATTCTGAAATGCTCCGTACACGGGTTGCGGGCGTGTTTCATGTGAAAAATAATTTCCAAATATTTACTAATTTTTTTTTTTCCATACAAGTTGCTTCTCAAATTAGTTAAAAATACCTTCATGGTAAATTTCATGACAATCGGACGTCAATAATCTTTTTAAACAGACCAGTCCGGGAACTTTTTGACTATACCTCGTACATTTTTCTTAATATTGATTTTCTTGAAATATTTTGGCTCATCTGGCGGCGTGCAGCTTTAAGCTAGCAATTATCTTAAAGAAACTTTTCATTTGACCAATGTCCGGGGATTTTAGCTGAAAATGTTTCCTTTAGAGTGTGAACAAGCTTTTTCATTATTTGAGCATTGTAATCCAGTTTTTACCCCAGGTGACAGATATTCAAACTTTACCTAGAAATAATCTAAACAAACTGTTTGACATAATATTTCACAATATTTGGACTAAAAATGATACCTCTTGTTTGTTAACTATGTTTTCAGATATTCGCCCGGTGTATTATAGTTTTTAACCCTAGGTTACAAATTTTCAAATTTGATCTAGAAATTATTAAAATAAAAATATCCTTTCCGATCAAATTTTAGATTTTTCTGTTTTCGGGATTTTGACCCCAGATGAATCATATTCGAGCTTGCTATAGAAATCATCATAACAACCTTTCTAACCAATAGCCCGAAATAGGATCTTCAGGAATTTTAACAAGGTTTTTCAATAGTTGAGCTGTGTGGCCTAGTTTTTTACCCTTATTTGTACTGAAACTAAACGTTGACAAAAAACCCATCTGACAAATTGTAAGGATATAAGGAGTGTAAAATGTTGCCTCTAGAGTATTAACGAGATTTATCATTAATTTATTATATATGACCATTTTTAAACATCATCAACATAATCTTTTGATTTTTTTAGGATATCTGGCTGAAAACAGCAGCCTCTAGAATGTTATTAAGGTATCTCCATCTTTGGGTCGTGTGAACTAGTTTTTGACCCCAGGTGATTAATATTCAAACTTAAGCGTGCAATCATCAAAATAACTTTTTAGGGAAATTAACAGGATATGTGGACTGAAGCGGTAGCGGCTAGAGTGTAAACATTTTTTTTTCGATATTTGAGCTTTGTAGCCTACTTTAAAACCCCATGTAACCCGTATTCGATTTTGAGCTAATAATCATCAAAACAATATTTCTGACCCTTATCCAGGACATCTTGACCGAAACAGTAGTCACCTGAGTGTAAAGATGATTCTTCTATATTTGCCTCCTGTGACAAAGTGTGTCGTCACAGTTGACCAATGTTCCAACTAGTCCGTACATTTCCTAAGTATAACATCTTGACCAAATTTGATGACAATTGAGGCATATGGTAACCACTTGTGTTTTAACGAATTTAATGTGAACGGACGACAGACGAAAGGGACTCAACGATTATGAAAGCCGACCCTGAGCCACCTCATGTGAGCTAAAAAGACATACATACCTAAAATAAGTCTATCGGTATGTTTATCTACATCATTTTGATCATCGTAATTTATGATAGGATATATCTGTTGTTGTTTGAAATAGAACTCTGTCATGAGTCTGTCCTTGCATCCCCTCACATTTCCGTCATCAAAAATTCTCCGTCTGCCAGTTTTCAACGAATTGCTTACTTTGTCGCATTTTGTTAAGAGCACTATATGCGGACAACCTATAATTGATTTTAAATTTGGAAATTAGTTATAACATTATTAAATTATATTTAAGAAAAACTGTAATATATATTTTTATCTGAGGCATGGTTAAAAATGTTAGACATTATTTCAAACTTATAAAGAAGAATAAAATTTCTCAGGACAGCAGACCTTAAACGTACCAAAGACCTCATTTTGGTATTAATGAATAATGTAACAGTTTGGTTAATTAATTAGTTGTTTATCCTTTTCTAGACCCAATCCTGTTCTGATCTTATATTTTCAGTAAACAATACGCTGATGAATTAATTTGAATTAATTGCAATAGCTCAGAAAATATGTTTGAATATTGCAGAGTAAAGATCAAATAAGGAAATATTGTCTCAACAATAATCTTTTGTCTCAAACAAAGTCTCATACTATTTAGGAATTTGTCCATGGGAAAACATATTTATTTACCAATTAACAAGCGATGTTTTAATATAGAAGATATATACTATAGCATACAATGAAGTAATTGACATAAACAATGATAACAAAGGAATTTTAATGCAGCTCATATAAATTTTCAGTGACAATTGTGCGTTTACTTAAGACATCATATCATCCTTTCCATAATTGATTTCGGCTGAACATATAATAAATAAGAATAACATTGTCACAAAATACGCCCGTCACAAAATATTTAGGAGATATGGGCGATAAGAAGTGCGGCAAGCAAGGTTGTCTCTGTGTTGTGGTGAACATTTCTCAAAAAAGTATTTTGAAAATTATTACATGCATGCAGGAGATATTCACCAGACATAATCTAAATGGCATCATCTTTACAAACCATGAGCTTGCAAATTTTGACCTACATACACGTGTCACAGACATAGTCATGATAATGACCATTTGTGTTACAATCCCTCAATAAATGATGGCTAGATGGTATCTATAAAAATCTTAATATTTTTATCTGAACTTTGGCCATTTTGTGTGACCATGGCTGCATGGACCTGAATTTAGCCCGCGACATTCCCCTTCAAATTGGTGAACACTTAGGTTCAATTGACATTCCTCTATGTATGTAGATGCTTTGCCCCTCACAAGCATTTTTCAGTGATCTTGACATTTGACCTAGAAATTAAGCGCTTGTGAGCGACACGGCTTTTGATATTGGTGAATATTTCTTTGAATCTTTTATTCAAATCTCTCCATGTGTTTACGAAATATGCTTTTTATAAATTAAATACGTCCCGTTTTTCAAACATATTAACAGGGAAGAGGCACACTAAGTTAAAGTAAAGTGAAACTAGAAACGCTTTATTATAAAAACATCAGAATTCTGCCATTACCTGTCACACTAGAAAAACAAGAAATGTCGTATTTACCCATCGTGTAAGCCATTTTTAATAGATTGCACACGTTTATGTTTTAGTTTCTTAAAAAAATCTAGTGTTTTTTCATTTTCAATCTTAAGACTTGACACAAAGAAGGCATTATCGATTCTTCATACAAAGTAAATACCTTGTTCAACGATCATTTGTTGCAACCTCTTCATGGACGTTTTTATACTTTCTGTAAAGCCTTTTTGTACTTTCTCACAGTCGAAAACAAAACAAACGCAGTGTATTTTGTCACCTGGTAGCGGGTTTCTCTGGAAGTCATCTTGTGTATCTTGAATTCCATTTATGATCTAAAACATACAAATAAAACAAAATTAGATGTAGGCCGACGATAATACCCACCGAATGTCATCGGTACTGCGTCCGTGTGATGTTATTCTTTGTGAACCTTTGAGTTTTACACAACACTTTGTAAGTTGAAGGAAGAATTATATATAATTTTAAATATACTTAAACGTAGTGTTAGCCCTCTATCAGTAGTAACTAAAATCGTTACAGCTAATATTCAAAGTAAGAAACGGAAAGTCAAACATTATGGCAAGTGTACGTCGTCACAAGATTGTTTTGTAGCTTTTAAATGACATATGTTGTCAAGATTGAACATATTTTATCAAACTCACATCTAGTTTTATCGGTAGAACTAAACGCTTAGAAATAAGAGATCAACAGAAACAAATAATAAAAAAACAGCCAGTGAAGTACACACTTATCTTTAAAATGTTTGTTCACAGAGGCAATGAAAACATAACAGCGCTTTCAAAAAAACTGAACTATTAAATTCATTTGTTGCAGATCTGACATATTTAGATTAATTTATATTCCTAAAAATAAACTTCAGTAAATTCTTTATTTTGCTAATTCAGAGTGTCAAATGGTGTTACATATGATAAAATTTGCTATCTGACTTACTTACTTTATAGCAATCGGGCACATTTCCACTAATTATGAACTTGACATGATCTTCTTTGATGCCATCTTGTTCTTGAAAACCAGGTGTATCACCTAGACGTATACCACTCCTCCGTAATAAGCCTGTATCGTTGTCGACATAATCAACGGGAAAGAGCTTGAACTAAAACAAAGATGTATTATTTTTATGGACGTTATTTAGTGATTAATACATGACAGCAATAGGTGCGGAAGGTAAATACACTGCTTTCATTGGAATGATATCTACAAGGACATCAGTTCGACGGAAAGGATTTATAAAAGGGCCTAGATATACCATGAATCATTTTCCTGGTGAAAACATCTTTTCTGACATTATAGCAATAAACAGTTGTAATCTGATTAATTTCATTTTAGCTAAACATCAACTAATTCCACAATTAACATACATACGACTTCAATTACGTCAACGTTAATAAATTTAAAAATACAATTGATCCCATATTTTAGCTATAGATCTACACCATCAAGCTTTCAACAAAATATGTGAACAAAACAATATATGTCTGTAATCAAATCAATACAGAAAACCCTTTGGGCTGACACATATATTCTAGTAGTTGCTTCAATTCAACTTTACATTAAATGGAAAGACATGAATTGTTACAGCTATTTGACCTAGCTGTACTGTTATGATGTTGTACTAATATCAGTTTTTGTCTTATTGTAATATACAATCAACAGAGGAAATTGTAGTAAACACTATGTAAGATGATAATATGCTCTTAACATGCATACCTGCATGGATTGTATTATCTTTATTGACTTTAATAAGCACCAACTGCTTCTGTCAAAATCCTTAGCGTGTATTAAGATATAAGTATGATTGTTAATATGTCTGATGTTTCATTCTGATTTTATAATACACGCATAAATATGTGTGGTGATACCTTTTCTGTTGTAGAGGAAAGGTTTTCCGGTGTTGTCCTCGCAAATCTAATGCTGGCATCTGCAGTAATTTTACTACGAAGCGCAGATTGAACCGAATCGATAAAACTCGATTTACCACTATCAACAGGACCAACCAACAGGATCCGTAGGTTCCTGTCATCAAAGGGTGTCAATTTCTCACTCAATTGATTTCCTTTTTCAACATCATCCTTCTGAAATTTTTTATTGTTATTATACAAAATATCGACAAAGGGAATCACGTGACCTATGGTAGGTATACATTCCAACTGCCCAGCGTATTTAAACATTTAATCTTGCTACAAATTTCTTAACAGTCAACAAATATATGGTGTTTCACTGACATAAATGATATGTATAAACTCTTATTACAGAACAGACGATACAAAAAGTGAATTATTATTAAAATAAATAATATAAGATTTATACACTTCAAAGTAATTGCTTGTCAGCTGAAGCTAAAATAAAACAGATTTGTTACTCTATTAAAAGAAATTATAGTGTAAAATATTACAAGTTCTGTAAATACCCACTTCATTTTAAATT
Organism: Ruditapes philippinarum; assembly: GCF_026571515.1. Lineage (NCBI taxonomy): Eukaryota > Metazoa > Mollusca > Bivalvia > Venerida > Veneridae > Ruditapes > Ruditapes philippinarum. Next base: position 208,065 of record NW_026866619.1, read on the forward strand.
AGCAGAAACGTTTCCTAGCTTTAACCCAAGCCAAAATCTGATTTCAAATTGAATTTTAGATTTGGCTTTTAACTAAGTTTTTTTCTTTCTTTTCATCTGTCCTTGAACTACTTGTACTCTAATATCATTATACATTTTCCACCATAAAATTTTTGTTGAAATAATGTTTAACTACCACAAAATATTGAATAATTGGATTCATTAAGCAATAAATATATCGCCTCCAGATTTAAAAGTTCACTTTAATCAATCCCTACCAAAACATTAAAAACTTGGACAAATTTCATGATTTTCTATGAAAAAAAATCCTTAAAGATATTTTATTCGAAAATATGACTCATTTATTTAGAACGCAATATATAGCAAAAGTTTTAAACTTATTTTTGTTATAAGTACTGTAATAAGATATAACCTTCTGACCAGTCATCTAATAGTTTTTGTAGCATTTTGTCCAACCATAAGGTCTCACACATCAGGATTATAACACATTTTGTGTAGGTCTGTAATTATTTTGCCATTTCATTCAAGACAAGCATTATTTTGAATCATTAGTCAATACATTTATATAATAAATAACCACAGAAAGTATTTATAAACCTCTTTTGTACATGCTACTATATCATGTTTATGTCTTCCCTATCCTGTTATATTTGTACATTCGATGCAAGATCTCTCTTACAGTGAATGTTGACAGATCTTTTGTGGAAGAAAAATACTTCAACATGTTTGATTTGGTTGACTTTGACTTTTTCTAAAATTGGTATTCAGTATATTATCCCTACATTACATTCATGTCATAGTCACGATTTTCCTATGAATTGTCCTTCACTTCACACTTTAAATTTACTAGAAAATGCTTCATGTACACTTATAGAACCTTTAGAGTGAAAAGATAATGCCTTTCTCATAAGCCATCTTTTTCTGTAACTTTTAAAATTTTAATCTACATTTGTTTTATGCATGGACACTTGATATCTAAAAACATAAAAGAAGTTTAAATTACATTTACAAATTACTAATCAACAAAATGAAAATTACAATCTGGAAAAAGACTTCTAAAGTTATCTGATACTTGAGCTTATCAGTAATTTATGTGGTCAAAATGTGTAATTTCCTTTATTGTACGTAGTAAATTGTAGTATTTACAACAACAGCCTTGTGCATTTTACCCTCTATAATCACGTAACGGGCTTGTCGATACTGTGTATAGTAACTCGCCATAAAATATGCTTATCTAACAACTTATATATATTTTAAGATATCAAACAATCAATAATATGCATAAAACCAGACAGAACTTAACCCGTGATTCAAGTTTTACATGTAAATATTCAGTTATCGATCTAATATTAAAATATATTTTAACGTTTCCCCACGAGAAGTAAAATGTTCATGTATGTAACTGTATAATTTGATGAAAATCAAGATATTTTGCATGTTGATTAATGCTTGCTAAAAATCCTTGATACACCAATTTTAGACCATATTTCAGAATAATATCTTGGTCTGAAAAGGCCTACGCGTCAGTTCAAAGAATATGGCATATCAAACGTTGCAAATTCAATAACTTATATTTCATGTTGTAAAATATTGTATTATTCAAAATTCATGTTCTTTAATGCATTCTTGATTCAATTGCGTGTAATATTTATTGCATCTTACGAAACATAAGTTATTTACGAAAACCTTAATATATATCAAGACAAAAAAAGTTAAATGGTGGAAGGGCAGTAACATGAAATAAGGCGAAGTCACACAAATAACCGAATACGCGAACAGAAAGACTACAAATTGCAAACAAGACAAAAGCAAACCAAACAAACACTTGAACAAAAATAAACATAGTAAAAGCTATGCAAGAATCTCCTAATCGGGCAATAATATTTCTAAAGCTGTCAATAGACCAGTCCTTACCGAATGATAGTTTTTCCAAATTATGGGACATTGTCGAAAATTTTAAGATCTAGGTATTATGGCTTTTAAGGTCTAATTAGAAATATGTTTCCTTAAATGGCGCATTTTCGTGTTAATGCAATAATGATCGTCAAACTCACATGGATCGAAAAATAATGCTAGGGATTTTTTATAGACTATTTTACGTATATCTACTTTCTGTTAATCTCAACATTATGTTTCATCTGATATTGATGAAAAAACATGTTAGTTACCCAGACAGGCAACGCATCTTCACGATCTTTCCAACCATCAGGGACAAATTTTATGTCTGAAATATACAAATAATACATAAACGTTGCTGTTTGTCTCTTGCATTTGGTGACAAAAGATTTTCGTTGCTTAAGTAAGTCATATTAAGCAATAAGAATAACAATAATTGTGTTTAAATTGTTTAGTATTTTTTATTTATACCAGTAGTTCTCTTTCAATCGTGTATCCATACCGGTTTCCTCTTTTGCATTTGCATTGGCTTTGTTCTGCTTGAAACAAATCGGCAATAGTAAGAAATAAATCATATGAATATTCATGTAACTAATTAGAACAGGTATGGCATGTGCAAAATAAGCATTATTACAAAAAAGTTGTGTCTATGTTGGTATGTATTTAGTTTTTCATTATCAGCCACCGCCACCATGATTTTAGCAGACTTCACGAGCATCCAAGATTATCAAAAATCTCTATAAAATCATTTAACTTTATCTTAATTTTTAAGGATGTTTTCCTTTCTTTTTTATTTATCTTTCATTTTATATGCCGCCCGGGCGGAATAATGAAAATTCTTGTCGTCTTGTTTCCATGGAGTATTTATTTTTCCAAATTGGATTGTTCTACTTTTTTAAATCAGCATGTGTTTTATATCGATTAAATAATGTTTTCGTTTTAAAAATTGGATATTTTCCAAATTATTTTTATTGTATTAAATAAATCCTATCGGAATTTATTGCAGTTATGAAGAAATGGTAATAAATTAAACTGGAATTCAAAATAAAAAGAAAAGAATTGACATAAGATACATAAGTTAGAATCTAAAAATGGTAGTTTAACATCAGTTATACAACACTTTCCAACTTTTTTCTCGTTTATAAAAATCACTACTTGTCTTTTTGTTTGCTCGAAGTGACAAGTGACTTTTCATGTATGCAGCTCATACGTAAAACGTCTTTCAGATGTGTTTTATTTTTTTTTTCATTCACATTCCTTTTCATTCAAGTTCTTTCGCTTCCTGCCATTATGTAGAATCTTTCAGGAAGTGTCCTTTACAAAAGGGTATAAAACTATATCTCCACATCCGGCAGTTTATAAAGAAAATGCCTGACCTTTGAAAAGAGAAAACATCTAAAAGACCTTAATGATAAATATATTCGAATGTTTCCTTATGAACGAATGGAGAATAAAGTTTTAAGAAAGTTATTGACCGTACGGCCCTGTACTCAAATTCAAACTTTCTAGCTGCAATACGGGACCCATACTGCTAATTAAAGTTCTCCATTTTGAACTACATTATCACAACAATTGAAAAGTGTTGTTTTTTTTTCTTTAAAATAATAACGGATGGTGTTTGGCCTTCTTTGATGGTTTATTTGAAGCTTCTATCAGAAAAAACCCAACAACTCGACCGCAGTAAAATAAAGTTAATCCAAAGTCCAAATTTGTCGGATCTTATTGCTTTAGCATTCTTAAGTTTAACAAAGCAAAATGACAACAAAAGCATGTAAAAATCAAAACAAAACTAGAAATGTTTCCATAGGACACGGGTGCCCCAACCTCTACTGTTTCGTCAATCTTATGACTCTTGGTCAAATATTTGGGCTACATGTGAAACTAAAATCTTTTACTTAGTAAAGGGCAAGAACTTTATATATACTGAATAAATCCACAAGCGAACCCAATGTGCACATGCTGACCAACATTCTTGTATTTTTTCAGGCATAGAGATCAAATATTTTTTAGAGCTATGCATGAAAAAGTTGAAAATTGCAAATTTATACTAAGTCAAAGGTAATAACTTTAACAAAACTAATAAAAAACCACAAGCAAAACCCAAGGTGCATAGCTTCACAGTGATGTTGAACATTATTCCTGTAAATATGGCTGATTCTAACTCAAGCACTCAAGGAACAAATAACCTTATTACCCAAGGTAAAATACTTATTGAGCTACGTGCAAGAGAAGTTGAAAATTGCAAATTTTTACTAGGTCAATGGCAATAACACTGACAAAACAGAATAAATCCAAAAAACGAAACATCAGGTGCACATCTTCACATGCTGAGCAACATTCCTGTGAAGTTTCATGACTCTAGGTCTAATATTTGTACGTGCGACACAAGTTGAAAATTGCAAATGTTTACTAAGCCAAGGGCAATAACTCTGACAAAACAGAAAAAATCCACAAGCTAAACCCAAGGTGCTCAACTTCACATGCTGAGCAACATTCCTGTGACGTTTCATGACTCTAGGTAAAATACTTTTTATCTACTTGCGACACAAAAAAGAACGGATGGTCGGACGGACAAGGGTAAATCTAAATGCCCCCCCCCCCCAAAGTGTGGGCACAAAAAGTGCTATATTTTTGCATCACATCTGTTGTGTCTGCTCTTTGATCGTCAAAGAAGAATGTGGAGACATGCCAATAAGACAAAAATTGAACTTGTCGTATTTTCACTTTTTATGTATTTACTTTTTATTATAAAACCACAAGCTCATTGTAAGCATTCTTTCAGACCCATAAATGTAAATGCACACAGAGAGGATGTAGGTTATAAACCAAGAAATAAGAATATACAGGTATGTATACAGTGTTTTACCTGGATGATGTGTTAAATAACCCTCTATTAATTGATATATCCTATTGAGAGCTTTCAACGCCAGCTGATCTTTTGCATCTAGACCTTCTTCTTCATCAGTATAATTTACCACGGGAAGCACTTGGTTTTTATTAACTCCATGGAAGCCAGCAATTGCGTCGACTGCTTTTTTTGCTTTTGGACTTTTAAAAAGGTGAGCAACATTCTCGGATATCTTAGGACAGAGCTTGTCAAATTTTGTTGCAATTACAACCATTGGTAATCCTTTAAGAGAAATAAATTAACATATAAAATGACTCAAACATTTTTTGTTTCTTGTTATTTTTCTATAACGGCATAGTTCAGTCTTAAAATTATATAGAGACATGGATAAATGCAACACATGATGAAGAAGTCAGAAATGCTATAATGCTTTTTAAACAGCTTATGTTTTGGATTTTTCCCATAGTATTATTTAACAGGGAGGGAATTGGCCCCTAGGTGCTCACTTACAGACAGACTATTATATGTTTTTGAACTATATTGTCACTAGACCACACTTCAAGCAAAATATTTTTTTAATTATACTATATACATGGCCCAAATTTTACAACTGGATATTAAAATACAAAATGTAGGTCATAGTGTCAATGTTTAGGTCATTTGTTATCAAATATAAGCTCTACACCAGATATTGTGCACATAGTCAAAATTCCATATCTGTATGAAGGAAAAAATCTAAATTTTTAGTTTAGCTGATACCAATATTCAATTTTACATCTAAAACCGTGCACATAGTACATATTTCACATTTGTAAACCAAGAACAAACAAGAAAAGTACGGTACTTCTCTTCAAAATCTAGGTCAGATCAACGTTAACTTTTTAAATCTAAAACTGTAAACATCTTTCAAATTCTATAGCTATAAACGAAAAGACAAGAAAGTAGGTCACTTGCCAAAATCTAGGTTAGCTGATATTAAAATATGGTAAAAAAGATAAACAAGGAAAGGCGGCGTACAATGAATTTTAATTTTACATTTCGAACTGTGCAACATTGGTCCAAATTTAATAGATTTAAACCAAAGAATAAGAAAGTAGTTCACTGTGCCCTATGGGATGGGAAAACATGTTCCCCCAAGGTATTAATTTTATTAATCTTGATACAGATCTACTAGACAATATTTAATGTCAAATATTTAAGCTCCAGCTTTCTCCTTTTCAAAAAAGGATTTTTGATAAATGTATATTAAGAATTCTCTCGACGCTAAGGTCAAAGCTTAAATAGTCCCTAGTGCAAAATATTGAAAAGCTTTGTAGAGGTTCACAGTATTTTATTCCAAATATCTAAGCTCTATACTTTGAAGCTTCAGAGGATTATTTGCGCATACGAATTACTCCAATTACGTTTATAATGAAAAACTATGCCGCATGGCCATAACTTAAACAAACTTAGATGTAGTCAACAACCGTAGTCTTAATGCCAATTATCTAACCTCATGCTTTTGTCATTTTAGAGAAGATGTTTATACTATATGCAAAAAAGAAATAATAATGACACCCAGGTGTGACCAATTTTGATACTAGACACAACATTTGAAGAGCAATGAAGGGGGTCTAGTACACAAAGTTTCGTGTGAAATATCTAACCTTAAGCATTTGTCATTTAAGATAAAAATATTTTTGAAGTTTTTGATATAAACATATAAGGAAAACCTGTGACCCCGGGTCTGGGCCAATTTTGTTACTGTATAAATAACTGAATACATTTGGTAAAGGACCTACAGATAATATCACATACCACATTACAAAGCCTTTGGTAAGTAATTAAGACCAGAAGATTTTTTTTAATTTGCATTTTTGAACTCCTTCTCTGGCTCCGTGACCTAGTAACGCAACAGACCAAAACCATTTTAACGACGTTGAAAGGGACCACAAAAGGATCATCCCGGTTAAATGTGGTTAATGAGCAGTCAATTGTTCCACAAAAGATGTTGTTGAAGGAAATTGTTGACGACACTCGACGACGTACAACATACATGTAGGAGATCAAAATAGCTCACAACGTTATGCACAGATGAGCAGAACGTGATCTGTATTTCGACTCATGCATGATACCTATACATACGATATTAACTGCATAGGGATTGCACATTATTTTTTGCAAACTGCTATGCGACGATTAACAATCAAGACACATTCATTCACGACCTTGCTCGAGTATTCAATTCATTCATTGAATGATGCACTTGTCATGTTTCAATGACTATCATTTGCGTTTCTATATTAACATGCATAGCCATTACGATATTAACTACATAGGGATTGCACATTATTTTTTGCAAACTGCTATGCGACGATTAACAATCGAGACACATTAATTCACGACCCTTGTTCGAGTATTCTATTCATTCATTGCACTTCTCATGTGTCAACCACTATCATTGGCGTTTGCTCTAGCATAGCCATTAGATTGTCAAAAAAAACATGAAATCGCTACAATCACACTAATCTGATAAAATGTCTATTATTCATCTGCTACTTTTACCCTACAATCAATATATAAAACATAATTAGCGTAGTTTTCTGCAACTTTACAACACGAGAAGCGTGCAGGATGTTCGTTTTGAATTAGAATTTTTTTAATTTTTAATGATGCCAAACTAGACATTTTATTGAACTTTTATTTATTGAAATGACTTGTTTTGTAGTGTTTAGTTCTCGGAGACGGAGTGAATGAATATACCAAAATACGTTATCAATCACGATTCTGTGCGCGCTGGTGAACGTATTTACTGTCATGTAAATGTTAGCAATAGTGCTGTTTAAATCTGGTTGTGCAAATATTGTGTTGATATTTTATTTGTTTGTTGGGTTGATATTGTTGAAGGTCCATGACTGCTCATATTCATATAGACTAGTTTATTTTCGTTACTTTGCAATAATATACATTTGTGTAAAGTCAAAAAGCAGTCATATACAAACAAAGATATAGAAGTTGACGAAGTTGGTCGGTAATTCGGGGCTAACGGAAGGTGGACCTGACGTGATTAGATCAGCAAGTAGTATGAACTATGATTCATTGACATCACGTGTGAATCTTTCTCAAAATTCAAAAGTATCTCTTTTTTCCAAAAGTTGCGATAAAAAGAGTAACATTTGTGTGCAAGTTTTGAAGTAAAACATATTTGGTAAATCATTTGATGACCATGAAATCATTCACAATCTATTTGTTTTGTGAAATGCTTCTATGTAACATTTTACCTTTATTACAGATAATACGGTTGATTCCATTGATTTGTTCCTTATGCGCAACAGTATATTTATCAAAGTCTGAATTTTCTTCTACAAAGCAGATTAAATGTATTTGCTCATTTAATGTTGGATTTGGTCTTTCTTCTATGACATCATCTGGATTGAACTTTTCCGGAAACTGAAATATAGAAATTATGTTACGAATGTACAACACCTGAAAAGGTTATATATTAAATAAAATGAAAACTACCAATATGGCAATTTAAATTTTGCAGGCTCAGTATAACTGAATCTGTTAATATAAAGTGGTGTTATTTTTAAGTTACCGGTCATCCCTTTTCCCAAAAAGACTTAAGGATATGTTTAAATGTTTAAACAGAACCCATTATATCCTAAGTGTGATTTATTTGTTTCAAAATAGGAAAATTTGAATAATTCGACTATAGATAGTACATTGGTATTGAACACAACGCAATAGCCCCGGTGAACACGTTCCTTAGATTTGGAAACATACCAGGGAAAATGTATGGAAATGTTTAATTTAATGTGCTTCAGACTATACGACAAATCTACATGTTTTTAGAATCCGAAATATACTTCTAAATTGTGCAATTCACACACTTGAAACCAAGGCTTTGACATGCTTTGATAGAATGCGATTATCTTAGGTGACAAGATAAATAATAACAATAACTTGGAGATGCTGACATTGTGTAATAATATGTTTTATTATCTCAAGTTTAACAATCATTCACACCCTTTTATTTCCCGGGTTTAGGAACTAAATTTAATTGATATAACACAAATGTTACCAGATAATCGTTCGGAATTCAGAATTTAGAAGTTCAGGAATTCAAAGGTACATATTATATAGTAAAAAGGAGGAGAATTCAAAGATTACAAAGTTTTGTAGATGCCATATAACCAAATAAAGTCTTTTTTTGTCCAAACAATATTATAGATGCTCTTGGAATTTGATCCAATTCGTCAAGAGTAAAATGTTGCACGAGCATTTTGACTGAAGATGCTTATGAAAGCCAGTTTAAAGCTTTCATAAGACAATTTTAAACGAGCATCATGTTTCAAAAGCGATTTAGAAGTAGGATTATTGCACTAAGCAGAATATTTTATTGATAGAACAAAAATACCAGAAACAAAACTAGATTGTCTTGAACGGAAATGTTTTGTCACTGAACAAATATACACGAGAATTTTTTTGGACGGCGATAATTATTTCAGGTAAGAAAGACAACACAGTTCATAGAAGAAATCAAAAGAAAAAGAAAAAAATTCCGACTATCATGTAAAAGTTCCTCTCCGTGATTCAATACAATTTACGATAAATTTAACAAAATTGTGAATGGGATACGTCATAATCATAATTAACTTAATATGCAGTTTTTCATCTTTTGTTACATTGTTATGGCAAAATGATAAAAAAATCCAGGGGGAAAAGGTTGAACTAAACAAGCTCTTCCTAGTGCGTCCGTAGACGAGTTGTTATTGTCGTCGATTTAAATCATTAGCCTCGATCCGTTGTGTGTTTGAATTTCATCGCTAGCTTACGGAACATTGATGTTTCTACTTAGATGTATGTTCATCACACGGCGGCATTTAAAGATCCTGTGACACAATACTTTATGGTTTTATGTCAAAATATGATGCTCAAATTAGATTTATCAATATTGTAAGTTCCAAAAAGCACTATTTGTAAAGATATTACTGAATTTAACATTTCATTAAAATAAAGGGAGATAATTAGAAATAAGAAATGAATGCTTATATTTTAATGATTAATGATATAATGTGCACAATTATTTGCAGTACATATTTTACATTTTCATCGATGTTTGAATTTTTTTATAAGCATAATTATATACATATATAAAATTTCACTTAAGTGTGGTATACAACCACAATTACAACATACAGGATTTTTAAGGTTTTCCTCCACCAGCAAAGCATAGAAGATGCCATATGTTCTTCACAATGTTGCACGATGTAAAGCTCAACCAATCAAAAATGTATATTTGAAACACATTAAAAGTATGTTGCTGTAAAAAAGGTAATTAAACATCGAATGCGGGCGTAATTGAAAGTGATAATCGATTTGAAGAATCACTTTACTTGATAGTTTTCAGGAAGCCGTCCATCTATTAGAAGTTCAAGCTCTTTTGCATTCTCTCTTCCACTTTCAAAACCCCTTATGTCGTAGAAGCGTATTTTTAGTGTGTCTCCATCAGCTGATATGAGGTCGTATTTCTTTACCTACGCAAGAAAAACCTTTATATAAAGTTGTGTCTATGTAAACATTCATTAATACCGACACAGTAAGCTAACATTACAGTCACTGAACTGTTCGGATTAATTGAATAATATTATAAGATATCATTCAGCTGTTTAAAATTTCCAATAGTATGATATATGAATGTAATTGAAAGAACTCGTACAATTAACCTTTAACCAGACGTGTTTTGACGGCTTTTCACAGACCCTTTTTTGAGGCAACAAACAGTCAAATGCCCTTTTTAGGCCCCAAACACTTGCTTTTGATTTGCGAAATGTTTTTAAAACTTGATTACTTTTTCGGTGCCACCCCTATAAAAAGGTACATAAAGGGGGTGCCAAAAGAGGGATGTGCCTCCTTCTGCTTAGGGTTTGAAGGGGATCAGCAGCCCCCTCATCGCCAAGAATATTTTGGACGTGTGGGAGGCTTAGACGGCTTAAGGTTGATCTTATTACGTAAAAAGCCTTTGACTCTACCTCAATCCATTGAAAAGTTGCATCTCTTTGAAATCAGTTTTGATTGAAAAATCAACAGAGAGTACTGATTATTGGCAATTTTGAGATGTCCTCCGTTGCCAACGCAACAGAAAATTTAAAATTGAGAAGGCTGTTACAATCGCTAAGGTCCAGTCAACATTTTTGCCAAGTTTCATCAGTATTAAAACCTCTTTTTATAGTTTCAAAGCAGTTTGAACTTGTAGCAGGAGGCTTTTCAATGGAAACAGCCATTTTTATACACCCGTTTGAAAACACGTGTAATATTATAGATTCCCCCCTTGCAGGCATGAGGCTGAACGGGCGGCGTCCAATTTTTGTCCGGAGCATATCTCCTACACTCATCGAGGAATTTTTTATGAAACTTCAAAGAAATATTTTCCACTATGAGAAGCAGTGCCATGCACATGAACCAGGTATGTACGTCAAAAGTCAAGGTAACACTTAGATGTCACTGAAAAACGCTTGTCCGGAGCAAAACTTCTACATGCATAAAGGGTTTTCAATGTAACTCACCATAAAAGTTCACCAATGTGAGATGAAGTGTCGTGTGCAACATTTAGGTCCCTGAAGCCAAGGCCACATATAGGAGTCAAAATTCAGATAAGAATATGTAAATTCGTATTCGGACCATAAAGTCATCATTTATTGAGGGATTGAAACACAAATTGTCATCATCATTACTACGATTTGAAACATGTAATTGAGGTAATATATGCAATTTCAAGGTCACTTAAGTTGATAAATATAGAGATCTTGTCCAGAGCATATCTCCTACTCATATGGAGGGATCCTAATGAACCTTCAAGAAATGTTTATCACTTTAGAAGCAGTTTCATGCGCATAAGTCAAGTCTCTAGGTCAAAGGTCAATGTCACACTTAGCGGTCATTGAAAAAAAAACGCTTGTCCGGAGCAAAATTTCTACACGTATATAGTGATTCCCATACAACTTACCATTAATGTTAACCATTGTAATAAAAAAGTGTCGCGTGCAATATTTAGGTCCCTGAGGCCAAAGTCAAGTTAACACAAAGGGGTCGAATTCAGAAAGAAATACGAAAATGTGTATTCGGACCATTGAGTCATCATTTATTGAGGGATTGAAACACAAATGATCATTATCATGAATAAGGATGTGAAACATGTTATTTAGGTTAATATATGCAAGGTCAAGGTCAATAAAGATGAATAATATAGAGATTTTGTCCAGAGCATATCCCCTACACATATAAGAGGATTCTAATGAAATTTCATCAAAATGTTCACGACTATAAGAAGCAGTGTCATGCGCATAAATCAGTTCTCTTGGCCAAAGGTCAATGTCACAATTAATGAAAATTGAAAAACGCTTGTCCAGAGCAAAACTTCTTCATGAATACATGGATTTTAATATATCTTGGCAAAAATATTCACTATTGTAAGGCTACGTGTCGCGTGTAAAATTCAAATGCATGTGGACAAGGTCAAGGTCAAAGTTCAGACAGAAATATGTGCATTCGGACCACTTAGTCCTCATTTTTTAGATAATGAAACACAATTGATAATTTTTATGACTACCATTGTTAAGTTAAAGATAATGTATTGTGCACATAATCCACGTCTCTGCTACGAGAGTCATGTTTTGCCAAGTCAATGTCACATAGAGAGGTCACAGTTTGTGTACGGTGACCAATTAGTTATCATTTATTGATGGATTGCGACATAAATGACAATTATCTTGACTACAAGTATGAAACATGTAGTTTAGATTAAGGTAACTAGAGATAATAATATATACAGATATTGTCCAGATAATGCTTAGAGCATATCTCCTATATGGACATCTATAATGCCAACATCTCTGACAAAAGCTTTTGTGACGGATCAAAAATTTTCATCACCTTCTGCTAAAGTTTACCCTCATATAGACGTGTTTTGGTGTCTTTTCACACACACCCTTTTTAATAGTGAATAAATGCCCTATTTTGGCCCCAAACACTTGCTTTTGATATGAGAAATATTGTTAAAAAACATGATTGCATTTTCAGCGCCATCCCAATAAAAATGTACATTAAGAGGGTGCCAGGGGGATATGCCTCCTTATGCTTGGTGTAAGAAGGGGTTCAGCAGCCCCCCTCATCGCCAAGAAAATTGTTGCCTAGTGAGAGGCTAAAATGGCTTAAGGTCGATCTTAACGTAACACGTAATCCGCGCTGAAAATCCTTTGACTCTATGTCAATAGATGTTTCAGCACTTTGAAATCAGTTGAATGGAAAAATCAACTCAAAAAAAAGTGATTTTTTGGCAATTTTGAGATGTCACCTCGTTGCCATTGTAACAGGAAATTTTTGATTATGCATGCTGTTAAAAAGAATTTGGTCCAGTCAACATTTAGGTCAAATTTATTCATTTTAAACATTTTACATGGTTTCATAACAGTTTGAACTTGTAACAGGATGCATTTCAATGAAAGCAGTTACTTTTCACAATATGCTCATCCAGTAAAAGGTTAATTGAAAAGATAAGAAAATGCCACAAAACAACAGTTTTTTCTTCAACATAATGTGTGAAGCCATGTTTTAACATGGAAAAACTCGTTTTTTAGTAATTCCAAGCACTGCGAAAAAGATATGGATATACGGAAGTGTACGGAATTCTGTATATCATTAATATACGGGTAAGAATATGGGAAACTTGAAATCCGGAGACGAACGGGACCGTATATTATGTCAGTCCGTATATGACCAATATACGGTGATCCGTACACTCGTAATATACGGGAACGTTGATATACGAAGTCCGTATTTTAATGATATACGGAATTTTTATAACAATCCGTATATTACTAAAATACGAAATTCCGTATTCGTGCAAATACGGATTCTGTATATAGAAATAGCGAATGAAGATTTACTTCTGAATCGCCTATAACCTATAAGAGGAAAGAAATAGTCTGATCTAATACTTGTCAGACATTTGACAAACTAACATAAAACAGGAACGCTTTTACAAAATGTTATATTTTCTTGAGGTATTAACACGTCAATTGCATACTAATAATAAGACATCCACCTGTAGCATGCAGACAAATAACGACAACGTATATTGAAATTTCTTCTTTTGTATACAAGGCAACGCGGTATTCTAGCTCAATACCGCTTTGTTTGCTTTTTAGCATACCTCCGCAGATAAATAGCGAATACTTTACAATTGCGATTGACGATTAGATAGTACTTTTTTATTCTGCATTTATAGTGAATCATGTTAAATTGTAATTTCCTTATCATTATCATTATAATAATTTAAAATGATAAGCCAAACATGAGAAAATGATAAAGTTAAAATTGTGATGTTCAAAACATAAATTAATTATATTAAAATCGTGGATCTGTGAAGTTGAAATCGTGAAAGGTAAAATAGTGAAATCACGAAGATGAAATCGGGATCGTCCACACACAGAGTAATTAAATTTTACGTTTATATATATCCTTTTAATAATTTATTAAATGAACTGGCATATGTAAAAAACAACAACAACAACAGATATTATAAAGACTCTAACTTGACATATTAAAATGAAACAGACATAGCTGTTGTATTCTTTCCAATGTTTTTGCAGCGTCGTGTTGTTGCTATCCTTTTATCTAGCGGATTTCGTCATTTAAACAAGAAACAATAAAGTTTTATCTTAAAGTAAATTCTGAAGTACACTGCCGCCAGGTCTAATTATATCTAAGTTAAAAAGCTAGAATCAGATGAATATCACTGTGGTGTATGTACATGTATTGTGGATAGATGATGTCAAATTATTCGAAATAGCATTTCTTGGAAAATATCATCATCGTCTCCCGAGTTTCCTCGTCTCCCATCAGCCGTGTTTCTGCATAATTCGGTAACTTGAACATTGTTCAGGACAGGGGAACATGGCCGTACTATGTAATATAAACAGTTGTTCCCTGGTTATAATAAACTATGTATCTTGGAAACAGTTTTTGTATAAGTAATTTTCTGTTTAAAAAGTAAAAATTGTCGCAGTTTGTTTTAAAAAAAATCAAGTTAGGAACATAATCAATTATATATTGATAGTAAAATCACTTTTCAAATTGGACTTTTAAATTTTAACCGATACTCCTCATATCCTTATACTGATAAAGTTTTATTTCAATTATGAAATCCGCAGATAATGTGAAGGGATCTTTAATTTTTTTATAAGTAAGTAAGTAATTTATTCATTTTAGTGACGTGTGTAAACATATTTTACAAATCTAATTTTGCAACATATTAAATACACCCGGCTCAATGGGCCTATAAGTCACCTCCAATAAACATAAAATATTTACATAAAGTAATAAGTGTCCTCATTGGCTTTAAAGCTTATTTGAATGAAATGAAGTGTCTACTGCATAATAGAAACTGGGACATAATATGAATAAAGTCCGAAACAGAACAGATTAGAGCAGATAATGAATAAAAAGTTTTCATACTAAAAGTACTGAACTTTCAACACACATACATCATGTACATTTATTTAGTTGTCAAACTAAAATATATGATAAATTTTACTATTAATTTTCAATCCTTTATGAAAGCAATTTAATATTTTAGAATTTTGACAATTCGACTAAAAAGATAAAGAAATATAAAAAGTTAATTCTCTAGAGAAGTTATTTTTTTATTTTTATTTTCATGTTTTACCCGCTTATTGTTGTTGTTGTTACAAAAATTTGTGTAATTTATGAATATTTCTTAGCGCTTCTTAAACGTCTTTTATAATTATTATTATTGTTATTATTATTATTATTATCATTATTATTATTATTATTATTATTATTATTATTATTATTATTATAAAAAATAAATAACCGATTAAGCATTAGAATCAAAGTTTTGCCTATGAAAAAGTATCAATGGTTATATTATACATGTATGCAAAGTTATCGTTTATGGATACATGATATTTCCAATTAAATATTGCATTATTTTTAATCAAATTAAGGTCTTAGTATGCTAGTTTCTTCCGCATTAGCACGGACCTTAATATAAATCCGTGGCATTATTAATGCTAAATGCTTTATTACACAAACGGTATCTAGGCATATCACGCGTTTTCAAAACAACCAATGAGATTAAAGCGTTGGTTTTGTATCACGTGAATCATATCAACCAATCAGAAATAGCGCGGGCGAAATGAAAAAAGAATTCAGAATATTGCAAAACAAGGTAGGTTAAAAGTTTTTTTTTTATCGTTATAACATCAATATGCGATCATTAGAATAGTTGAATTTTGTAAACAACAGCTTTTTTCAGGGTTATATCTAGGCATATCACGCGTTTTCAAAACAACCAATAAGATTAAAGCGTTGGTTTTGTATCACGTGAATCATATCAACCAATCAGAAATAGCGCGGGCGAAATAAAAAAAGAATTCAGAATATTGCAAAACAAGGTAGGTTAAAAGTTTTTTTTATCGTTATAACATCAATATGCGATCATTAGAATAGTTGAATTTTGTAAACAACAGCTTTTTTCAGGGTTATACTGATTTGTTTTTAGAAAATTTTAACACTGTTTAATCTGTTTCGCTATCCAATATGGCCGCCGGATTAGATAATTAAAGCAGAGATATATCCCTAAATTTAGACTGGGAGGTTACGAGTTTGATTTTGATTTCTTATATTTCACATAAAGCGATATTGTAACACACGCACGCACGCACGAACACACAAAAATACACAACTACACATGCACATAAAAGTGAACGCGTTTCTACAGTATTAATTAACACTTTCGCACATGTGATCACTTAGAAAATATTTTCAATTTGCTCTTTATATTAATTATATATATTAAGTTATATTATGATTTTTCAGGACAGACATTTTAAAGCGTGTTTAAATCTTCCAGAAATGCAACTGTGCCCTCTTTACAGCAATTATATTTATTATATAAAATTTAATTAATGCTAAAACATCCTTGCTTTTAATATGCAAAAATCAGTTATATGAAATATAAGAAACACCTCGAACGCACACAATGGTTTGATATAGATGCACTGTGCATGCCACTTTATTTTATTGAATTAGTTTTCTTTTCTAAAACATATTACTGTATCAAAAAGATATGTATTTCTTTACAGTTTAAACACTTTTTATATATGTCAATGATAGTATATTTTATTTACTACGTGCGTAAGCGATAAGTACGCCGCTTTGATAATGTGAGAGTGACGTTACATTTTCTTTTGTACATGTACACCAAAGTTAACAACCTTTGTCTGAATAGGTAAAACATGGTTTTCAGAAGCAAATATAATGTGAGATTAGAAACAGAATTTGAAATGTCTTGATGGCAAAGTTAGTAAAGTCATTAGAATGTCATACACATTAAATTTTATCACAAGTTCGAGCCTCACAAGTTGTCTCACTTTTTGCGTGTTTCTTTCCATATATATTTTTTCTAATTTTACATTTAGAAAAATGAATTGGGATATAAAGGCAGTTTTGTTATTGTATTTAATAATTTAAATATACATGTACGGATGATAGTGATTTTTACCCTGTATAGTGTGTAGTATGTAGTAGGCATAGTACTTTTGCAGTGCAAGAGTATTTCGTGCAAACTTAACTATTATAGTTGAAACAGTCTGTGCACCGTATAAGTTTGCACCAAATTATTAAATAGGGCTAAATATAGCTAAATTTAAAACAAAATGAGAAGTTAATAGAAAATAGCACAGTATTTATAATTTTTACAATAAATAATACAAAATTTTCTTACTTGATTGATAATTATACAGCAATATTTTTGGGAAAAATGTGCAATCCGAATCTAGCTGTCTTGTATTGATATTTACCACAACTTACCTATTGCATTACGCTGAGAGTTGGTAAATTTGTTGATAATTTAATTTATAAAGCTAGTCTGTTTGAATATAATAAACACAATATGATAGCTGTTTTACCACTGGATAGTGGCTTTTCTTTTACTTGGGGACCATTTGCCGCTTTTCATGGAACGGCACTAACGTGTCACATTGAAGGTTCCATGATAACCGCCATATGAACACATCCTCGGATGTTTCAAAATTCTAAATTTTGCCAGTTCATGTTAAATGTTGAATTCTGCTTAAGTCGGTGCTAGGGGGCGTGGACGGTAGTTTGCACTGGACAGTAACGTTCATGAACAGGCTCAATCAAACCGAGCCTGCAACATTTTCAATTTTGCCGCGTTGGGCTTTCTTTATGGATTCTTATTTCGCTATTTGACCATCTTGTCATTTTACTATTATACTAAACGCACAGTATTTGTGCGCACGTGAAACATATTGCCTTGATACGTAAATGTTTCACGTGCGCACGTAATACTATCGCATTCGCATGTATTAATTAAAATATTTCCTATGTTATTTTATGCGATTGTCACATATGATACGTATATTCTATTATCTGAATTTGATTTCATACTATCAGATTAATGCTACAGGCAAGGGAGGATATTTTGATTATTTTTGTGAGAATTATCACTTTATCTTTAGTGATGGCACACTAGTTAAACAGTCTTTACAGTAAAACATATTAATCTACACTTTTGTATATTGAAGGTATTCATAGTAGTATAGCAATTGAGCGTGTCTAGGCCACTCCCCCCCCCCCCCCCCCCAAAAAAATCTTCTCGTTATACCCCCATTCGACTACTTATCCTCTCTATTTGGAATTCATCATTATCTGATTTGGCTTGTTCTAATTTACGTTTTACTTTTTCTATGTCTTTATTTGTTTCAGCTAGCTTAACAAATTCATTTGCAATCTCTTCTTTTACAGTAGTCATCGCTTTGAGGACACCATCCATTTCTCTCTTTGTCATATCTGTTTGTGTTTCTTGTTCGTCAGTAAATGATGTTTCTATTACTTTCATTGCAGTTTCAGCTGCATAAGGTAAATCAATCATTTGAATATTATCAACATTAGGTAGATCATCTTTCGCCTTTTGCAAACTTTCAACCGCCTGTGCTGGTAATGTTTTAGTTGTTGATCTGTAAGTAGGTAAGCTTAATAAGTCTCTAATTGCATTTGCTCCACCACTACCAATTCTTCTCGCCAAAGAACTCAAGTTTATAAAACTACCACCTTTTTGGCAGTAATTTGAATATTTTTATCTCCGACCTTTAAAAATAGTGTTTTATTATCAGGACCAAGTTCAAAGTTTAAATAATCAATAAATACTGGGTCTAACCCATACTTTTCTTTTATCAACTTGTAATATTCATTTTACTACATATTGTTTTTGTTCTACTATTAATTGTCTTCTTGTATCAAAATCATTACCGATATCCTCAATATGAGCACTTCGGGTTTGTATAGTTCTATTAAATTCATCATCCTTATCTACAATTAATTCCTTATCCTCATCATAGTCACCTTTATCAAATGCAGAATTATCAAAATCCATTCCACCTTCAGCCATTTTTATTCGTTAAAAAATATCCTTTACAAATGTCGGCTTTTGGAGAAAAATTAAACCCTTACAGAAGAATAAGAGAACCACGTGGTGTGAGAGGAATTCGCCAAAGTGTTGTAATAACTTATAATCCTTCAACTATCGACCAAAATCAACAATTACAGGTGCGATTTCCTAATCTAAGTAGTAATGATGTTATTGTTCCTGGAACAGCCAGATTAGCATTTGAAATTGAACTAAACTCTAAAGATGTAAATGCAACTATATTTCCAAATATAGGAAGAGCAATAATTAAGAAAACAACAATCAAAATAAGTGGAAATGAAGTTATATCAATCGATGATAGTGACATCTATCATTGCTATGTTGATTTATGGAAGTCTCAACATGAACGTGCTAATATGGCCTATCAAGGTATCGGCAAAGATAACATGTTGAAACACAGAGTTGGCGCTGGTAATGCTTCCTCAGACAAAGAAGACGAGGCTATAGCAAATGCATACAAAAACAGATTTTTCATCCCACTTGATTTTGAACTATTAGAAACGCATATGCCATTCTACCAAGCAGGTCTCGGTGACAGACTTGAATATGAACTTACTTTCAATGATTATGACAAAGTAATTAAATCAACAGATGCTACTTCAAGTTATACAATCAAAAATATATGTTTGGAATTTGATATGGTGTCTGACACAGAACTTGCAAGACAAATAAGACAACAAGTCAACGGTAAAATGGTTATCTTATATGATAGAATACTTAGACACAGGAAAATAACTAAAAACAAATCTGATACTCTTTGGAATATTAATATAAATGTTCCAGGTAGAAGTATTAAAGGTATTCGGATGTTGTTTGAAGACCAAGACAGAACATCAACTGAAACTTATTACAATCCTAAAATAACAAAAGTAGAAATGACAATAGAAGGAGTCCCAAATCAACTTTATAGTCAAGGAATGAAATCATATCAACAGTGGGATGAAATAAATAAATTCTTTGCTTTGAATTCAAAACGAAATAGAGAAACAAGTATGATTGTAAAAGATTTATATTTAACTTATACAACATTAGAAAAGTATCTGACTGACAATTATGCATTATGGTTAGATTTACGTTCAACGGATGACAACTCACTACACGGTTCAGGGAGAAGAATTGAAAATGCATCAGAAGGTATCACAATACAAATAACGAAAGAAGCAGGAGCAGATCAGCCAATAAATGTTTATCTGTTTATTATACAAGATGCGCAAATTAATTTTGAAGATGGTAGATTTAAAGAAATTAGTTATTAAAAAATGGAACTACCTAAATATCCGCATTGTGCAATTATTTGTGGTCAAACTGGCTGTGGAAAGACTGAATTCGTTTTAGATTTATTAGAAACTAAATATAAAAGAGTATTTAAATATATTGTTATACTTTGCCCAACCATTCAATGGAACAAGGCATATAAAAATCGTGAGTGGATTGGTGATGTCAAAAATCCAAAAACAAAGAATCTTAAAATCGTAAATCCAATTGTTAAAGGTGAAGAGAAATTACAAGAATTGTTAAAAATATTTTTTGAAAAATATGCTGGTTATCCAACTCTATACATTATTGATGATTGCAGTGCTACAAAAGAATTAACGAAGAAAAAAGACATGCTGTCAGAGTTGGCTTTCTCTGGTAGACACGCTGAACAATCAGTGTGGGTTATATCACAGAGATACAATTCTGTGTTGAAAGATTTGAGAGAACAAACAAAATGGTTATGTATGTTCTACACAAAAGATAGAGATAGCTTTGAAAATTGTTTGAGAGAAAATGATGTTATTCCTACATTGGAAGAACGACAAAGAATAAAGGAAGAACTAAAGAAAAAGAAGCATCGTAAATTAATTTTGAAAACTGACCAACCTACTGATTATTGGCTTGTTGATAAGTAATGCTTTAGTAATTCTTTAGTAATGCTTTAGTAATGCTTTAGTAATGCTTAGTAATTCTTTAGTAATGCTTTAGTAATGTTTATTATAAGTAATGTTTAAGTAATTCTTTAGTAATGTTTAAGTAATGTTTAAGTAATGTTTAAGTTATGCTTTAGTTATGCTTAAGTAATGTTTAAGTAATTCTTTAGTTATGCTTAAGTAATGTTTAAGTAATTCTTTAGTTATGCTTAAGTAATGTTTAAGTAATGCTTAAAAATACACAAATAAAAAAGTAATGCTTTAGTAATGCTTAAAAATATACAAATAAAAAAACAATTCAGTCTTATCAATAATTTTATTTAATTATTTGAAAATAAAAAAAAAATAGAAATTCTTCGCTTAAAAATGGATGCTGAAAAAATACTAAGAAAGTGATCAAAATATAAAAAGTGATCAAAATAATGACCACGATGAAACAAAACGTGAAAGATTATCAGCCATTGTTGCAGGAGGAGGAAGTAAACAATATCTTGGTAAAGACTTACAAATGTCAGACATTGATACAATGACACCAGAACAAATAAACAAACTATACTGCAGATATGAAGCTAGATTAGGAGCGAGTATGACTAAGACATTGGGAAACTCTTTTATTAATTTATATGTCACGGGTATATCAAAATATTTTAATGTTATTAATCCACCAAAACTAATACAAGATTTAGAAGAAGACCCATTTATCAATCATGCTCTGACTAGCACATGTTGCAAATTATATTATAAATATGGAATGTATCTTGCTCCTTTTACTGCTATGCTAGCAACTGCAAATAATATTGACTTTTCTTTTAAAAAAGATGACTTTTCTTCTAAAAAAGATGATTTTAATGATGATAAAAAAGTGAAAATATTACCATAGAAAAAGATGAGTGAAAAAAAAGTTGAAATTATTATCCCGGATGAAAAAAAAATAACGAGTTAGAAAAAGAAAAAACAAAAAATCCAAAAAGAGTATCTGCAGGTAAAAAAGGTGCAGAAGCAAAAAAAAATGAAAGCTGAATTAAAAAGAAAAGAAATTGAATCAATGAAAAAAGAAAACATACAATTACGAGACTCAGTCTCGGAACAAAAATCTACAATGAGGATAACAAAAGATGATGATGATGATGATGATGAAGTTAAAGAAGTTCAACGTATAAATATATACAAAAATTATATACCTTTATGTCTAATTGGAGTTGTTGGATTGGGAATATGTATTTATAAGTATAAACAACTATTATACAACAGCAACCTTTTATAAAAGAAGAAAAAGAAAAAGAAATTGACCCATTTGAATTTAATTAAATTTAATATATAAAAATGGCAACACAAACAGACGGAAAACAAATAGCGAACATGTTATATATTGCTGGAGTGGAAACTGTATTAACAGTTGGGTATGCAGAACTAGGAAGAAATTATTTTATTTTATTTATAAAAAAATGGCAAGTGCAATAGCAATGATGATTGGTGGAGCAGCGGTGAATGCGTTAGCATTTTCGGGTAGTAATTATTTGTTTTCGCATATGGGTAGCAATAGTGATGAAGAGAGAAAAAGACACGATAAAGCGATGGAACAATTAGAAGCAGCAACAACCGCATGGAATAAAAAGAGAACAGAAAGATTAGATTTTATTAATGAGCAACTTAAAAAGGAACACCATGCTACGGATGAATTCGATGATGCTGATACAGCAATGAAAAATTATTATTATATTACTGGTAAACAATTACCAGCTTTACCACAAAAGCCTACATTAAGTGATTTTTACACTCCGTCAGAAGACCAGAAAAATAGAGAGATTGCATTTGTTGTTGGTGGCATGGTATTAACTGGATTTCTTGCATGGAAGTTGATATAAGAAAGTAAAATTAAGTCGAGTTAATACCATAAGGTAATGTATCTATTCCATTATCACATATATATCTTTTATCATCAAAAGGAGACATACTTATTTTATTTATTTCATTAACATACATTTCATGTTTATTAGAGTTTAAAGAATACATCTTATTCATTTTAGTTTTATTATTAAATAGACAATCTTTATAATCATCAAATTTAATATCTTTCTTTATAATAGTTTTTCCAATTCCTTTTAATTTTTTTTCTTCTTCTTTTTTTTGATTACGTGAGTAACATGAACCACTTAAATCTGTTAACGTAAAAGAATATGCTTTACTTTTTAAAAAAACTATTTCATTCATAATTTTCCCATTAAGTTCATCTTTAAATTTACCAATTACTTTTTTATTTTTTTCTGAATATTAAGGATGATCTTTAGGATAATCTGATGAATCTAATTCATCTATTATTTCTTTCATATTTTCGTAAATATCTTAAGTTTTAATACAAAAGAATATACTATCAGTATCGCTTGCTACTAGTTCATTCTTTTCCCATAATTTATTTATAACATCATAATAAAAGTTATACATAAACTGTTTTGAGTAATCTAATATAGCCTGTCCTAAATAAATAGGTTTATTAAATTTAACAGAAGTAACATTATTTTCAATTGCAACAAAGTTATCATTAAATATTATTAAGTCTTTAAAATTTGGTTTGTTTATGTATTTTTTTTTACTTCTTCTCTGTTGATGGATAATTTCACCTCACTTCTACCTCTGATATTTTCTAATGTCTTTCCATAGAAACTATTGTTCATCAGTTTAAAAAGATCTTTTTCAAAAGCAGATTTTGCTTTAGTTCTTTGTTCAGTATTAAAATTAATATACTTTGCTAACCAATCTGATTCTTCAAAAGAAATAGTTCTATATACTTTTGTCACTTTTAAACCAAGTTTAATATATTCATTTAGAATACTATGATGAATAATATATTTCTTTTTATCATATAATGTTAAGAATAGTTTTTCTTCATTACCTAATGGTTTATCTCCTAATAAATTTAATTGATAATCAGATAATTCTTCTTTACTTATTTTCATCTTTTCCGGTGCTAGTGGATAGTTTCTAGTTTTAAATTTACAATCATTTGGATATTCTAAATCACATTCAACTAAACACCCTCTTCCTTCTGGAATATTTTTATAATATTCAGGATTTTCTTCCCATTTAAAATCTTTAGTTGGTAACTTTTGTGACATTGCCCAACCATATAAATTATTCGCATCAAGATATAGTAAATATTTTTCTAATAAGAAATCGTTTAAGTTTCCTCCATTCTTTAATATTTCTAAACATTTTTTCATTTCATTTTCATCTAATATTCTATTTCCATTATCATGATAGTTAGGAGTATATTTATTAAAAGCTTTTACATGTCTTGGGCCTAGAACACCAGAAAAACCACCTCTAATACCTTTCTCGAACATTTGTAACATATCAACATCGGTTAATAATTCTAATTCTACATCTGTATATTTTAATCCACATTGCCATGTTAAACCGGGAGCAGAATAACAATAACAAGGATCTATTCTATGATGTTTTAAAAAGAACTTTCTAAATTTTTCAAATGCATCAGCTAAGATAAGAACATCTGTTTTAAGGTATAAATTATGATAGTCAAATAAATGTTTACAATTATAATGTTCACATACTGTCTGTGCATGTTTATACTCTTTTTCTGTAATTGTACTTTGGCTTAATGTTGAATAAAATTCTTTAATATCTGGTAATTTATTATCTCTTAATTTGTTTATAGAATCTATGTATTCATATGGGTAATATCCTTTTTGTTTTAATAAAGAACAGTCTCCATCAAACCCTTTTTCTAAAATAGGAAATTCATCCATTGGTTTAGCAATATCTGATAAACCTTTGAACAAAAACCTATATCAATCTAGGAATCTTAATTTTTTATATGCTGATCCATATTCTATTGAAATATATTCTTCTGAGTTTTTAGCTAAAACATTTACTTTATTATATGAGTCCTCATATTTCATCATTTCTTCAATTAAAAAGTGGAAATCATATTTAGAACCATTATGAAAGAACACAGGTATTAATTGTGTTGCCTTTACCTTCTTTTGTATTAACACGATTGACACGCTTTTCCCCTA